>NW_015396210.1:1880-8577 GCF_001527695.2 Protobothrops mucrosquamatus
GACAATTAATTCTTCAGAAGGCCCTGTTAGATGGTAGTAAGTTTAAGATTTGACATGGTCAGATCACAAAATCAGGTTAATTTTCATGTGATATCTACCCTATTTCCTGACTTCTGAAACTCCTATTTAGCAATAGTAAAAGCACTTAGACTTATATACCACTTTATAGTTCTTTACAGCCCTCTCTAAGTGATTTACAAATTCAGCATATTGCCCCCAACAATCCGGGTCCTCATTTTACTGACCTCGGAAAGATGGAAGGCTGAGTCAGGTCAGGATTAAACTGCTGGCAGTCGGCACAGCTAGCCTGCAATACTGCATTCTAACCACTGTGCCACCATGGCTCTATTTTTATTATATTTATATATATAATATTTCTTTCTCAGACAGTTAAAAGAAATCTATGGAATGACTCAACTTTTTTTTTTTGCCTTTCAGAACAATTTCTGTTCATTTGTTCATTTTTTTTTCTTAATCACCCTGAAAAAGCTATTACGTACAAGTACGTTACACTAACAAACTAGTCATATATTAGTGGGGCATACAAGGTTGCACCATTTTTTCCTTTATCATAATTGTTTTGCAAGGTTCGAAAAGGAGTAAAAGCAACTATTTGCTTCACTCCACCAGAACATACACTGGGGGCACAAAGGGAGTGTCAGGATTTGAAGATTAAGTTTCCAGTTGGGAAAGCACAAACTTTACAATTCCTTTCAATTGCTGCTTCCAACCACCATGCAGACTCATTTTCACCTCACAAAATCCATATTACATTATATAGTTGTCTTGTTGATAAAGTTCACCTTTCAAAAAGCAGTAACTGATTTTTGCATCAATGCAGTCATTGTATTATATTATTGAGACAGCCCTTTCCTATTGCTACAGTGTCACTTCCAAGTGAAGCCCAGACAGCCAAAAAATAATGCTAAAGTCAAATAAGCATCAATATTTTATTAATTTTTGTTGAATGAAGGACCATTCAAAAAAAATACTGAATGTAACTTCATGTTTGAATTTTTTTAAAAAAGCCATCTCAAATGATATTTTGAAATGTTTTACGAGTCCTCGTGTTATTTGTTTTTGATTACAATCAGACCATAAAAAAATTCCACATACTCTCCTCTTAGGTTTCTAAATGAAACAAGGATTATGTCTAAATGATGACATGCCCACAGTTATGACATGCAGCAAACTTAACTGTTACCTACTTGCTGTCCCCCACCTGACACAAGTATGTAAGTCATGGTTGTGTCATAAAGTTATGATATATTCCTCCATTTCATTGTGACATTTCCTCTTGACTGCCTATCTCTCTCTTTGTCACCATAAAACGGGTGTCCAACATTGTCCACTTTTAGACTTGTCAACTTCAAGTCCCACAATTCCCCAGCCATCCATGCTGGTTGTGGAATTCTGAGAATTTAAGTCCACAAGTTGGACACCCCTGCTCTAAAATGAACCCCTCCCTCTTGTCCATATATGCACCTGCCCAGTAATGTAGGATGACTAAGGAAGAGAATAAGGGTATCATTTGCCATTAATTTTGCTTTACTGCCTTGGGAGAAAAGGCATTTTACAGTTTTTTTTAATCACTCCAACGCCATAATCCCCCTTTAGTAGTAGAGAAAATTTTCTTCTGTTCCTATCAAATTAATTTGTTCATCTGGAAACACTGGAGCTTTATGGAACTTGGGTTTGGCCCATTTCCCAATTTCCAAACCCATCTTCCTGGTTCTTGAGTTTTAGTCGCTCTCTCTTGTAAGAGAAATGCTGACTTGATAGTTTCACATCTCCTCAGTAATTCTAGCAACTGAGCAGAGATGACACTTACACAATTCTGGTCAGTTTCTACTTTCTCATTGGCAGGGACCAGCCACATATAAAGAACCAATCCACCTGGGCTTGTGTGTGTCTGTCTGTCTGTCTGTCCTTTGTTTGCTTTTAGTGTAACATTGAGATGAGTGGGTTTTTTTTAACTTAGCACCAGCTCAGCAGCAAAGCAGCATTTCCACTCCTTGTTCTGAATATTGCAAAATCATCATTAATTAAATGGCTTTTAAGAGATTGGAGAAAGGATATCTTGATTCAGAATATCAAAGTTATAATTATTTTTTATCTGATTTTGGGATATACTGATAGTGATAACATTTTGGGAAATAAAGGAAAATTGACAGTTGCTGATCAGTACTTTGATGTACTTATAAAATATGTTTCATGGTCCAGTGTGAATCGTATCACTAGTGCTCAAGTTCTGGATTTCCTACTGCAATTCATAAAACTGGTTTTGTTGCACAAAGGGAGCAAAGGTTGGGGTAGACAAGAGTTTTGCCACTTGTGGCATCAACAGTGAGAATGCTTGGGTCCTGAATGATAAATTCCTTTTAAATTATGGTGCATAGGACATTTGTATATGAAATGCACTAGCATATTTATCATATATCAGACAAATTTTAGAATACAGGAAAGGAATAAATTCATTGGAAACATGGAAAGAAAGGGATAATCAAGAGGGGCATGAAAAAAGAGCTCAGAAGTATTAAATAATTGAAAAAATGACAAAATTAGAGCAGGGCTTTTCAACCTTTTCATCCATTGTACCACTTTTAGGATATGGCAACATCCGAGTACCACCAGTCGTCTAGCAAGGTGTCAAAAACTTGATGACCCAAAAAAAAAAAGGAAAAAAGTGATAAAGTACAGGTAGTCCTCGACTTACAACAGTTCGCTTAGTGACTGTTCGAAGTTACAATGGCACTGAAAAAAGTGCCCCCCAAGGCACAGCCGAGCAAGACACCTTCCTGCCCGCCCGGCGGCGCTCTTCCTCCTGTCTGAGATTTTCATTGTTGTGAGCATTTCTGTTGAGGATTGGCAGTGGGGGTGGGGTAGGGGGATGTTTGGTTTTTATTCCCCCCGTCTGCTGGGTGGTTGCAGCAGGTTTTGGTCACTTCACATGACCCTGGGACACTATGACCGTCATAAATATGAATCAGTTGCCAAGCATCTGAATGTAAATCACAAGACCCTGGAGATGCTGCAACATTCCAGCTGATCGGCGCTTCTTCTGGACTCAGCAGAAGTGCCAGGATCAGCGCTGAGCTCCAGTTGGAGCCTGGCACTGATCCTGGTGCTTCCGCTGAGTCTTGACAGACCTGCAGCTCCAGCCGTCTCTCGCTCAGGCTTGTGCAGTGCTGCCACCGGTTCAGCTCATTCCCCTCCCCCACTACCACTTTTCTAGGATGGTTGCGTACCACTTGCCAGGTGCCAATATACCACAGATGGTACCCGTACCACTGGTTGAAAAGCCCTGAATTAGAGGACTGGAAGTGACATCTGGCCCCAATTTTTACAATAATCCAATGGACCCTTTGCAGAAGAGAAGAACATCCTAGAAAACCAGAGAATGAATTTGTCTTTTCAAGGTTGGCCTTTTTCTTACTTTTTGATTTGGCCCTTTACAGTCTAGACATTATAACCCAGCAGCCTGGCACCATTAGGTTCATACAGTCTAGACATTATAACCCAGCATTAGGCACCATTAGGTTCAAAGTCAGTAGCACCCTCATGACAAATTTGGCTGAAGCTGTACAAAATGTCTGTCAATAAAACTGATCTTTCTTTTCTACCATGGATTTTAGTCCAAGCAGGAATGTGAAATCAGTCTTTATTGTTATAGCAACTATAAAACCTCACCTCTTTTCTATGCCCGTATAATTCTTGCTGTAGTCTGTTTGGAAAATCTACCCTAGCAACCTTAGCAACCACATCCACATTTGTCAGGCTTCATTCACTACACAGGTGCAATTTATTTATATTCTCAAATGTTGACTATACTTTGACACTGACAAGGTCTAGCATTGATTTTATTTGTTGAAATGTGTTCTGGAACACTGTTGTACTCAAACCTGTAGATGAAATATAAAGAAACTGACATTTAAAGCAGATTCCTTTTTATTATTTAGTAGTTTACCAACAATATAACCTTTGCTTTGCTATAGTTAGAAGATCCTGAAACAATAAGTTTTTATTGGTTTCATATGCTGTAAATATCATCTAAGGTTTTCTTGTAAATGTGTATTTGTGTGTGTGTGTGTGTATACACACTGTATAAGTATTACCACAATACAGATTTTTGATAACATGTTTCTGCTTCTACCAGGCCTATACATAATCTTGTTTTCCAAGCAGTATAGTACTTTTCTCAAGAAAAGAAGCAAAAAGCAAGGACATAGGGCTGTGTTATAAAGGAAGAGGATCTGGTGATGACAGTGTTTTACTCTTAATTTCCAAATTTTAAATGAGTTATCTCTAAACAAAGATAATTACACTTTGTAAATTGATTTGAAATATTACATATTATGTGTCCATGGGTTACGTGAGTATTTTCAGGGTTACCAGGATTCCCAGTGTTGTGTTTACATTTATTATTTGTATTTCATTTTGGAGTTTTGTTTATTTTGGTTTCTCAATATACTTTAACCAATAGGTTTCAAATTTCATTTTATTATGACATTTTTTGTTGCATAAATGTCTTTTTTTAAAAAAAAACTTGTGAATTTTATCTTTTATGGGCAAGAACTATCTGTAAAAATATAGTGATGATAGTAGCATTTCAGGGTAAAATATTTAGGCTGTTATGCATAAAAATATTTTGCACTACACACACTGCACTTTTTAAATATCATAAAAAACTATTCATATGTTCACATATACTCTCTGAAGTATGATTTGACTTGGCCTTTTCCCATCTTTGTTGATGTTTACCAATGCTTTTGTTTTGGAGAAAAATGAGTGTTTCCTACGATTGAAGGAATTGTTCTATAACAGTTCAGAGGATTCATCGATCACAGGGGTCCCCAACCCCCGGTCCGTGGACTAGTAGGCTGCGGCATGCCAGCAACCGGTCCGCACAAACAAGCAAAGCCCCAAACCCACGCACTCTCCGGTCCGCAGAAAAACTTTTATCCATGGAACCGGTCCCTGGTGCCCAAAAGGTTGGGGACCTCTGATCTATCAGGTTCAGGACTATGGCAATTACTGGCATTAACAATATAGATTTAAAGAAAGGAGTTTTGCCAACTCTGAAAAACCTACCTGAAAAACCAGAAATAGAACCTTAAGCTTTTTACATGCATCATTGATAACATCAGCATCTTTTGACCGAGGATTGTTCTCTAGCAGCAGCACAGTGGAATTCTCTCAAGGGCAACACATGGAATTATTTGCTTGTAGTAGTCAAGGATATGAGCAGTGTGGTGGCTCAGCAGTTAAGAGACTGGGCTTGTCAGCTGTAAAGCCAACAGCTTGGGCTTGAGACCCTACTACCACACAACTGGGTGAGCTCCCTTCCTTTCTCCAGCTCCTGCCAAACTAGCCATTTGAAAGCATGCAAATGCAAGCAGATAAATAAGTACCACTTCAGTGGGAAGGTAACAGTGTTCCATGATGTCATGCTGGCCACATGACCATGGAAATGTCTCCAGACATTACCACTCAATGGCCTTGAAATGGAGATGAGCACCACCTCCTATTGTCAGCAATGACTAGCGAAGTAAAATCTGCAGGGACTCCTTTACCTTTACTCAAAGATATTCCACTAAAGAATGTGGAAAATAGAGCAAGTCATTCCTGGCATATTGTCAATAGCAACTTAAAAAATCAAAGTCCTACTATATATGAGGACTATATACTGTAAGCAAAGGAGAGGATGTAGTACCCAATTTGTTCCAGATAATCTTTTAAATAAAAAAGTAAGCAAATAAATAGGAAGCTGATATTATGAAAGCCAAACACCAACTTTGTTTCATTTATTCATTGTTACATGAATGTCCTATTATGATTCCACTGGGATGGTAATAAACATTCATTGTTACAATCACCAGATTGTAGAGAACTGTTTGACTGTGTCTCAGTCCATTTCCTAAAATTAAGACTATGCTTAATTTATTAAGTTATTATGACACTGTATAGGGGAAGCTACAATAGACAGTGGTAGAATTCCCTGGATGGTATGGTTCAAATTAGGAATAGAATAGAATAGAATAGAATAGCAGAGAATAGAAACAGAAACAGAAACGAAACCTTGGAGATATTCTAGTCCAGCCCCCTGCTTGAGCAGGAGAACCTATACCATCTCAGACAAATGACTGTCCAGTCTCTTCTTAAAAACCTCCAGTGATGGAGCGCCCACAATTTCTGAAGGCAAGCTGTTCCTCTGATTAATTGTCCTCACTGTTAGGAAGTTTCTCCTTAATTCCAGGTTGCTTCTTTCTTTGGTCAGTTTCCAACCATTGTTTCTTGTCCTGCCCTCTGCTGCTTTGGAGAATAGTTGGACCCCCCTCTTCTTTGTGGCAGCCCTTCAAATACTGGAATACTGCTATCATGTCGCCCCTGTTTCTTTTTTTCTTTAGACTAGGCAAACCCAAGTCTTGCAGCCGTTCTTCATATGTTTTAGTCTCTAGGCCTTAGATCATTTTAGTTGCTCTTCTCTGAACTTTTTCCAATGTCTCAACATCTTTTTTGTAGTATGGTGACCAAAATTGGTTGCAATATTCCAGGTGTGGTCTTACTAGGGTTTTATAAAGCAGCACTAATACTTCGCGTGATCTTGATTCTGTGCCTCTGTTTATACAACCCAGGATTGTATTAGCTTTTTTGGCGGCGGCTGCACACTACTGGCTCATAGTCAAGTGGTCATCCA
>NW_015396211.1:0-2564 GCF_001527695.2 Protobothrops mucrosquamatus
GGAAGAGGACTTTTGTGTATCTGGGAGAAACTTCCAGCAAATGAGTCCAGAAGATGTGGGATGGTCTAAACCAGACATGTCAAACACAAGGCCCGGGGGCCGGATGCGGCCCGCGAAGTGATTTCATGTGGCCCGCGAAGCCATCCTGGAAACAGTGAGGGAACGGCCCCTGCTGTCTTGGCCCTGGCCCAGGCCGGCCGGGAGCCAATGTACAATTTTGTGGTGGCCATCTATGCTGAAACGCATTCAGTCTTAGCTCCACAAGGCCATCTGGAAACAGCGAGGAACCATCCCCTGCCACGTCGGCCCTGCCCCCTGGGTGCATGCTGGGGAGGTGTCACCCTTTGTGAGGAATGAAGAAATGCACCATGCCTTGGCGCTTGCCCCGGTCCCACCCCCCTCTGCCAGAGACCCTCAGATCTGTCCCACTCCTGCCCAGGCCCCCACAGGCACCCTTGACGCGAACGATGTAGAGCTGGCCATGCCCACCCAGTAGGCCACACCCACTCCAGCCACGCCCACCCAGTAGGCCACACCCACCCTGGCCACACTCACCCAGCCTCCCCTAGGGCAACCGCAATGCTGATGCGGCCCTCAATGAAATTGAGTTTGACACCTCTGATCTAAACGTTCTACATGTGACACGATGAATAGGTCATCCAGCTTCTTCTCATGAAGTAGTCCTATGTTTTGGTCCAAGGCTGGGAAAAAGTCCTTGTCTTCAAAGAAAAAACAAAGTCCAGTTGCCTTTTGAAAAAGCACCTTTGGGATAACCTGGATGAGTGCCAGTCTCCATAGACAGATAAATTAGGCATTTTTTTTAAGGCACCTCTTTGCCCTCTTTTGCCTTTTTCCACCCAAGTCTTCCCTGAGAGCTGAATTAGAATCCAGACCAAACGAGATCCGAGATGTGGCTCAGCCAGACTGTCGTGTTTTCATATCAGTTCATAAGTCAAGTCGGAGCTTTGATTTGATTTGAAAGCTTGATGAGAGAGAGAGAGAAGAAAAGCATTCTTTGGACCTGTCAAATTGATTGAAAGGCACTTATTCTAACCCCTTGATTAGATGTCTCGGTTAGGAAAGCTGATCTGATGCAGGGACTCAGGGATATCCCATCTCCCAAGTTGAAATGTTGCACATTCTGCAATCTAATGTCTTATCAGCACAGGAGTTAGTGGTCCCCATCCCATCACTCTACCTTTGCATAAAAGCAAAACCATATGGTGTAATTTTTTTGCCTTTCAAGATGCAAAATCTATTTTTAAAAAAAGCAAAATCAGAACCAAACCAATAAATACAATAACACACTGACAACTAGCCGAATGAATTTTAAATGTTGCGGGTCATTGACCGAATGAATATTATTGATGGATTGACTGATTTACTGATTGATTCCACTTTCTTTAGATTATGAAGGGAGTGGGAAGGTCTCAAAATAGCTGATAAACATCTGGATATAAAACTCAGTGGGACAGGGCCTACCCCACTGTTTTTGAGATTTTGAATAGGATTCTACAGCTGCATCAGGACAAGAAGCGATGGTTTGGAAACTAATCAAGGAGAGAAGCAACCTAGAACTAAGGAGAAATTTCCTGACAGTGAGAACAATTAACCAGTGGGACAGCTTGCCTCCAGAAGTTGTGGGTGCTCCATCACTGGAGGCTTTTAAGAACTGGACAGTCACTTGTCTGAAATGGTGTAGGGTTTCCTGCCTGAGCAAGGGGTTGGACTAGAAGATCTCCAAAGTCCCTTCTATTATTCCATTATCTATTCTATTCATTTGAATTTAAATCTTCAACTTTTTGCTAATCTGGGCGCCCCTTTATATCATTATCTGGAAACATATGAGTATTCCCCCTCCCCTCTTCACACACACACACACACACACATACACACACACACAACCTTCAGAGTTCCTCAGTATGTATGCTTAACTCAGGCTAAAGATTATCCAGGACTGTTTACGCAATCTTGAAAGCCCATAAAGATGCAAACGATACGTTTAATCCGTAGCCATCTCAGCAGCCCCAGTGCCAAGTGAGTGGAAAACTAAAGATGGGGTTAGGCAATCTTACACAAAGATTAACCAAAGCCAAATAAAAATAAAAAAAATAAAAAATCCATCAAGATCAGGCGATCAGCTTGACCCCCCCCCCCCAACAAATTCTGCAGAGAAAAAGTCACAGCCGGTTAAGAGGCAGTTTTGAATTTCAGCTGACTTTTTTAACCTTTATTGCTTTCCGACTAAAAAAAATGCTGGAAGAGTTTGCAGCATTGCACAGTGGAGGATTTTTCCACGACTCTCACCGGTTATGAGCCAAGCCTTTAATTATATTCTGCTACCCTGCCCTTGCATTCTTCTTTGAGTCATCTGCCCTCTCACTTCCCAGATCATCCAGGTTGCTGGGATATGGCTCCAATTGGAAAAGACTTTGATCTGTGGAGCAGTCTACCTCTAAATGTGTGGACGGGTGTCTCCATCTCTGAAGGTTTTTTTGAAAGAAAGAAAGAAAGAAAAAGAAAGAAAGAAAGAAAGAAGAAAGAAAGAAAGAAAGAAAGAAAGA
>NW_015396211.1:5871-7946 GCF_001527695.2 Protobothrops mucrosquamatus
GCTTGTTCGCGTGCTTTGTTTCTGCTGCAGGAGAACAAAATTATTATTTCCTTTTAAGTGGTTCTGCAGAACTCAGGAGGGGGAAGAGAAGCGACTTTTGAGCACCTACTTAATATTCCATCTCTTGTGCCAAATAATAGGTGAATTTATTTCCTTGTCCCTAGCGAGGCCACTGGCAAACTCAGAAAAAAAAAAAAAAGAAAAGAAAAATCAAAAATCGTATAACTAGCCGGAGCAGATATGTAGAACCATTCCGGCCCATCCTTGCTGGCTGGGGCTGCTGGGTGTTGTAGTACAGCAATATCAGCAGGCCAGGATGCTGGTTGAGCCCCCCCTTTCGAAGATGTGATTGTATGGGGAATGAGTTTTTTTAAAAAAAAAATAAATAAATATCTTGATTGTTAAGGGTTGCTTTTAATGGATAGCAGCCTGCCAGAGTCCCACTCACGAGGAGGTAGCTACGGTATATAAATGGAATAAATCAATCAATAAACATTCTAGACAGCCAGGGGTTCTCCAGATGCGTCTCAGAAGACCAGCAGGGCCCAAATACTTCCAAGAAAAAAAAAACCCCAGAAGTTGTTTGCAAGTGTCCTTGCTTGACCTGAAGATCTTTTCTTCCTGGCTTGCAAAAAGACAAACCTCTGTGCTGAAGGAACCGCACTCTGCACCCGATCAGCCAAAGCATTGGGGAAGCGAGCAGGGAAGGCTGCAAGTCGCGGCTGTAGGAGGTCTCGCTTAACGACCGTCATGATTCCCTTCACCGCCGTAGAAAAAAACAAAAGAGGTTGTAAAATCGGGGATGGTGATGCCTCGCGTAAGGACCGCACCCCTTAACAAAAAAAAAAAATCTTGGGCTCCCAGTTGTGTCCGTAAGCCGAGGACTATCTGAACGTTGCGGGGTGGGTGGGAATAATCTGCTTTTTCTGGTTGCGTTTTTCAAGATCTGAAATCCTTCTGAAAGCAGAGCAGGAAAAAAACAGGATCTTAGAAGACCTTTGCAGCGAGGGAAGCCAAGTTGGCAAAACTGTTCCCTTCTATTTGGAAGATCTATGTTCTCCTGCCCAAAATAACTGTCTATAAAAGGTTGGGGAGGGGTGGGGGAGTTATCCTGTTTTGTTTACAAGTCCCAACGCCTGTTGTAAATTCTGCGGCTAATCCGGTATGAATCCAGGCAAAGGAGAACCCTTTTGGACCACTCCAGAGGAGGTTTTTAACCTAGATGAAATGCATCTGGCAAAGAGAATAACAGAACAGAATAACAGAGTTGGAAGGGACCTTGGAGGTCATCTAGTCCAACCCCCTGCTCAGGCAGGAAACCCTATACCATTTCAGACAAATGGCCAGGATCCTGCCCACAATTGAGGTGTAACCCAACAGCAAACATAGACAGCAAGTTAATCTTGGAAGCGGAACCGAGGGCTCGTGGAAAGTTAGGCTCAGGAGTTGCCAGGCGTTGAGGGTAGAGGTTGCCATCTTCAAAGGGTCAACCGGTTGTAGGTCAACCACGTTCATGTCTTCTCCACTGGGTCGAAAAAAGACGGACGAGCCAGGGTGTTTACTTGAGTCTGTTTGCAGCCTGGGGTGCACCCTGCAATTGTGGCTCAGCTCCATCGAAAAAGAGAAAAAGCAAGGGCAGAAATTACAGGGTGTTGTGGACTGAAAAGAAAAGAGTGTTTGGCAGCTCCTGACAAAGTCCTGTGGCCAGACTTTTTTCCAAAACATGGGAAGCTAAATTTGCAAAACCTTGGAGAAGGGCAGTTTCAGGGGAGAAAAATCTATCTATCTGTCAGTTAGTCAGTCAGTCAGTCAGTCTGTCTGTCTGTCTCTATCATTTATCATCTATCATCTTTATATCATCTCTCCTATCTCTCCTATCTCTCCTATCTATCTATCTATCTATCTATCTATCTATCTATCTATCTATCTATCTATCTATCTATCTATCTATCTATCTATCTATCTATCTATCTATCTATCTATCTATCTAGTCTGCCTGCCTGCCTGCCTGCCTGCCTGCCTGCCTGCCTGCCTCTATCTATCTATCTATCTATCTATCTATCTATCTATCTATC
>NW_015396211.1:9846-14446 GCF_001527695.2 Protobothrops mucrosquamatus
AATAAAAAAAAGCTACCCGGAGGAAGAAAAATAGAGAATCTATAATATAACATGAGCTACCTTGGAGGAAAAATAAAAAGGGCATATAAACAATGATGATCAAAATCAAGGGATGGTTTATCATTTTTATATATTAACATTAAGTGAAGGTCCCAAGCATTAACCATCATCTAGCCCAAATATATCTGTGAACAAGAGGTAGATACACCTCTTATTTCCATTTAATTTCTTTTTAATCCATGTATTTATTAGATGTAGAGCCCACTCAACTCCAACCGACTTTGAGCAGCTTATGTATAAAAGCAAGAACAGCAAGAATAAAAGCAAGAATGGCTGTCTGTGGAATTCTGGGAGTTGAAGTCCACATGCCTTAAAATGTCAAGGTTGAGAAACACTGGTCTAGGGTCTCCTGCTTGAGCAGGGGGTTGGACTAGAAGATCTCCAAGGTCCCTTCCAACTTTGTTCTTTTGTTATTCTGTTAACTCAAAACTCAGATTGTGTACGCCTACTCATTAAGGCGTACTGTTGTGTCCCTGATTCAGGGACTTATGTTCTAAAATAGTCATAACGTGAAGCATTGTCTGAGCATTCGCTTCTGATTAATTACCTTTGACGCCACCCGTCCTGATCCGTCAGTGGTGCTTCTATAATTCATAACCCGTCAGGATTGCTGGATGACTTGGGTATGTTTGGAGGAACCATCTCATCATCTTGTCCCTTTCCCCCCCAAAAAAACATCCAGAAGTAGACATATATTTTACAGGTGGTGATTAAATTCCTGCAGTGACATGCCAAGTATTTTGTGAACGCCATCTGCATAATGAACGTATTTATCAACCAAGAAGCAAGCAACAATATTTGCTGACACTTGACGCATAAATAATCTTCCGTGTTTTGTGCATGGGTGGGAGTGTGTGTGTGCGTGCGTGTGTGTGTGTGTTGTGTTTTCATCCTGCCTAATTTTTTCCAAGGCTTTTTTTTTCTTTTTCAAAAGGTTCCTGGAATTGCAAACACCCAGTGGTGGAAAAAGTGATAGAAATGAAAGATTTTGCTTGAGGGTCAAGCTAAAAGCAGGATAATAGCAAATGATCACACAGCCAATTTACAGTTGCTAAGGTGTTTGGAGGAAACCATTGTGGAGGATATCTGAGGACAACCAGGTCCATGGAAATCAATAGCATTTTGTCTTCTTCATGAAGGCGTTTCTGACCACAAAGATGGATATTTTTTAACTTCAGGGGCCAAGGAACATTGACTGTAATTTTGTGTAGTTCTTGGCTGATTTCATGCAGTCTTTCGGAATTTCATGCAATTCTCAATAGAAAATAAGAACTTTCTTTCATTCAGTAACAATAACAAGAGTTGGAAGGGACCCTGGAGGTCTTCTAGTCCAACTCCCTGCTTAAGCAGGGGATCTTATACCATTTTGGACAAATGGCTGTCCAGTCTCTTCTTAAATACCTCCAGTGATGGAGCACCCACAACTTCTGGAGGCAGGTCATTCCACTGGTTAATTGTTCTCACTGTCATGAAGTTTCTCCTTAATTCCAGGTTGCTTCTCTCCTTGATGAGTTTCCATCCGTTGCTTCTTGTCCTGGCCTTCTGGTGCTTTGGAAAATAAGTTGCCCCCCCTCTTTCTTCTTCTATTGGTGGGATGATTGGAGTCCATAGTAGACCCAGGTAGTTTACATAACACTCCTATTTGTATTAGTGGTGGGCCGATTGGCCTTAAAATAATTTGCCACAATTGCAGAGTTTGTCGCTTGTGTCAGTTTCAGCTCTGGGTTGTTGCTTCTGTTCTTAGCGCAGTCAAAGTGGGTCAGGCCGTTGCAAAGCAGCTTTAGGATCTCCCCACCGTGTTCAGGCTGTTGCTGGGAGTTTTCACAGCAGATTTTGGGGCGTCCTAGAACATGAATATTCTAACGAAGGAAGGCAACTCTACGCGTCCCAGGATAATGTTGCAGGATCCAATCTGGGTTGGTCACCTGAACCAGAGATTTAGTTTCTGAGCTTTCGTGCTGAAGCCCATCCTCAGGGAACTTCTCTCCAGCAGAGTGTGTGTTTTGGGCTATTCTGTGTGTGGTATTTATAGGGTGCCTGTTGTATGTGGCTTTTAGTTGTTGATAGGGGTGTTGGTAGTCGGCTATTAAGTCCTTGGCTGTGGTTTCCTTGTGCTGCCATGTCTTTGGCTCCTAAGTAGTTGATAAGCTGGTGATAAATCAGCATCCCTGTTGACTGACCAGCAGCCCATTTCCCGGGCTTCCATCATTTCCCTGGCTGTTTTTGTGCCTGCTCATCCAACAATCTGAGCAGCTGCAAAATTGGATGTATGTCCTTGTTCATTGGACTGAATATTCTGAATGAACACAATGAACATAAGCCCTATCAACCAGTTAATAACAATGTGTGTGAGGGTGAGATAGATAGATAGATAGATAGGTAGGTAGGTAGGTAGGTAGATAGATAGATAGATAGATAGATAGATAGATAGATAGATAGATAGATAGATAGATAGATAGATAGATTAGATAGATAGATTAGATAGATAGGAGAGATGAATGTATGAAATTATAATGAACTTAAGCCCAACCAACAAGATGGATGTATGTTTATTTTTATTTATTTATATGAATGAATATGAATATATAAAAATACAATGAACATAAACCCAAATGTCCAGACGAATACTGTACAATATGTGTCTGATATACTGTAGAAAGAGAAGAAAAAAAACAGAGACAGAGGCAGAGAGATAGAAACAGATAGATAGACAGACAGACAGAGAGATAAAGATGATAGATAGATAGATAGATAGATAGATAGATAGATAGATAGATAGATAGATAGATAGATAGATAGATAGATAGATAGATAGATAGATGATAAACAGATAGATATAGATAGATGATTGACAGAGAGAGAGAGATACCGGAAGATAGATGATAGATAGATAGATAGATAGATAGATAGATAGATAGATAGATAGATAGATAGATAGATAGATAGATAGATAGATAGATAGATAGATAGATAGAACTGTATCAAAATGTAATGAACTTAAATCCAATCAACCAGAGCAACAGCAGGGTGGGAACACCAAACCACATTTACTGCAGAGAATTGGAATCTGTGGCTGGCTAGGTTCAGCAGGGAATTAATAGAAAAAGTTAAATTTCTGACAATACAACCTTCCCGCGGTGAGATAATGAGCACTTCGTGTGTATAGTGAGAAGGAATAACAGTTGCTTTCCAGATAAAACTCTGCCCTTGAAGCGAGAGTCTCCCCCTCCCCTCGAAAATGTCTTTTGGAGCCCCCCCCCCATCCTCTCGTATGCCCTCTAAGGGAGATGAGACAAGGATGCCAGCTTAGCTTTTGTGAAAGCTCTTCGTCTGCGGGATTCTTTTGACAGAGAAGATTAAAACAAAACCAAGCCAACAATATCAAACGAGATGATAAGATGGTGGAGAAGAATGGGATTGTTGGGTTGTGCATCTGTATGTGTTTTGTAGCAGAAAATAAGTTCCAAATTACAGGACAGGCAATCCTCAACTTACGACTGCAACTGAGCTCAAAATTTACGTTGCTAGGTGAGAAATGTGTTAAGTGGTTTTCCCTCTGGACTAAAGACACACACACAGACACAAAATTCTGACACACAAAGGAGATTAAATCCCCCAACCCTTGTCCTTCTGCACACATTGGTGTAAAACACACTCTTTGTTTTTTAGGCTGGTTTAAAGCCAAGGTGTCCCAAATGTTTATCACACAAAAGCTTCTCAGAAGAAGTCATCCTGGCTTGCAGACCTGAACGTGGGGAAAACTGGATTGTGGTTGTGTGTACTTCTGGGAGCAGCACTAACACAACAACCCAAGGCTTTACCTGGATTTGACACCGGAGAGTCAGATTCTCTCCACAAATCCAGAACATGTGATGCTTGGTTAAACAGTCATCTTTACAGCTTAGCATGTTGGAAAACCTCGCTCCTTGGGTGAACGGTGGCGGTTGGGGACGTTGTGCAATCTCAGGAAATGAGTTGTGGGGACAAGTGGAGCCTGTGTTGGTGTGGGCAGCTGACTCAGCGAAAAGGAAGTCTCCCAAGCAAGGTTCTTAACGACCTTTCCCTTCACATTTCCCAAGGTGAAAGGGTTGCAGAAATGTGAGCCTCTGAGCTAATTCCAACTTAGATATATTTGAGGATATATTGGAGGGGAGACTTCCTTCTATTCCTTTGCACCCCTGTCTGTGAACAGTGAGGAGGCTGCTCTTTTCACCCATAGTAGAGAGACTTGCTCATAGATGTTCATAAGTCAAGCTATTTTCCAAAGCGCCTGAAGGCAGGACAAGAAGCAACGGGTGGAAACTCATCCAGGAGAGAAGCAACCTAGAACTAAGGAGAAATTTCCTGACAGTGAGAACAATTAACCAGTGGAACAACCTGCCTCCAGAAGCGGTGAATGCTCCAACACTGGAAGTTTTTAAGAAGAGACTGGACAGCCATTTGTCTGAAATGGTATAGGGTTTCCTGCCTGAGCAGGGGGTTGGACTAGATGACCTCCAAGGTCCCTTCCAACTTTATTATTATTATTATTATTATTATT
>NW_015396211.1:21913-23134 GCF_001527695.2 Protobothrops mucrosquamatus
CCCCCCCCCCCCCCCGCTGCCAACGGTCTCCCACTTTCTCCCCCCCCCAGCCTTTCTAAGACTGATCCAGCTCTATGGCCAAGCCAAAACCCCACCCCAGATAGGATCACCCTCCGGGGAAGCGCAGCAAGAGCGGGACGATTCGTGCATCGGCCGAGAATACTTGAATGCGGTTTGACAGAGTGACAAGAGTTTCAAAAAAAAAGCAACCACAGATAAATTGTACTATTTATCCATCCGAAAGTAGCAGCAGCTCTTCCTTCTCTTTCTGGACTGCTGAAGCTGAGCTGCTGCTGTTCTCAAGTCTGATTTTGATAGTTTTCTTTTATGTAAATATATACATATCCAAGTTTAAAAAAAAAACACAGATTAAAGGGGGAAAAAAACCCAAGAAGCTGCTTTTAGCGGCTGTAGACTTTTATGGCTTCCTTCCTTTTCTTCCTCCCTCTCTCCCTTCCTTCCTTCCTTCCTTCCTTCCTTCCTTCCTTCCTTCTCTTTTTTCCATCCCCTTCTTCCTTCCTTCCTTCCTTCCATCCCTTTCTCCTTCTCTTTTTTCCATCCCCTTCTCCCTCCCTGCCTCCCTCTTTCTTTCTTTCTTTCTTTCTTTCTTTCTTTCTTTCTTTCTTTCTTTCTTTCTTTCTTTCTTTCTTTCTTTCTTCCTTTCTTTCCTCCTTTCCATGGATTTTTTTGCAGTGTGGTCCCAGTGCAATAAAGATATGGCAAATACCTGGTCTTTGTGGTTCTGATTCCAACCATCCCGACAGAAAAACCTGCACCAGCTCAAGGCCCAGAGCTGTTTTTCTCTCTCTTTTCTTTTTCTTTTCTTTTTTTGGTTTTGTTTTGAAGCATGAATTTGAGCTCATTCCGCCTTCCACCTGCCTGAACCTGCCTCAAAAGGAAGATCTTAAGTCACGTTAATTCCCCCAGATGCCTCCTGCTTGTACAGACAGCCTTTTCCATGGTGCCTCTCAAAAGTATAGAAATCTCTCTCGTTTTTGTCTAGTCAGATCTGCCCCTTGTGGTTTTGGGTTTTTTTTCCCTCCCCCGGTCTCTCTTTTTTCCAGCTTCGTGTGAGAATTGTTCGTTCTTAACACCCTCATATTCTTTCCCGGGGCTAAAGCGCACAACTTAATTTCTCACCTTACTGTTTATGCATCTAGAAAATGGCTAACAGTATGATATCCAAATCATACTGTTGGCTTACAGGCATCCTCATGACTG
>NW_015396212.1:0-1846 GCF_001527695.2 Protobothrops mucrosquamatus
GAGCCCCATGTAAAGAGCGTTACAGTAGTCCAGGCGAGAGGTGACGAGAGCCTGAGTGACTGTGCGCAAAGCGTCCCGGTCCAGAAAGGGGCGCAACTGGTAAATCAGGCGCACCTGATAAAACGCCCCCCTGGTCACGGCCGACAAATGATCTTCCAGTGTCAGCCGTGGATCCAGGAGGACTCCCAGATTGCGCGCCGACTTCAACTCCCAGAATCCCTCAGCCAGCATGGGGGAACTATAGCCCCTTCATGACTTGTGGACTTCAACTCCCAGAATTCCTCAGCCAGCATGGGGGAAACTATGGCCCCTTCATGACTTGCGGACTTCAACTCCCAGAATCCCTCAGCCAGCATGGGGGAAACTATGGCCCCTTCATGGCTTGCGGACTTCAACTCCCAGAATCCCTCAGCCAGCATGGGGGAACTATGGCCCCTTCATGACTTGTGGACTTCAACTCCCAGCATTCCTCAGCCAGCGTCCCTGGCTGAGGAATTCTGGGAGTTGAAGTCCACAAGTCATAAAAGGGCCAAGTTTGAAGACCCCTGCTTTAAACGGTCATTAAATGAATTACTGTAAACAGATGTAGGGGTCAAGTAAGGCCCAGGGGTCTCCCTCGGTTGCAGAGCCAGCCGGGTGGCCGGTGGGGAATGGCGGGGCCTGGATGGGGGGGGGCTCTTCCTGCCTTGGGCAGCCCCTCCCTTCCCGATCTTTTTGGAGCCAAGTTGGAAAAGCGCAGGAATGCATCCTGGTAGTTTCCAGCTCAGATGATGGAAACCAGAAGCCAGTCTGAATAAGAGGGAGGGAGGGAGGGACTGTCCAAGGATAGCAGAGCCCTCTGCTGATTAAATTCCTAAAAGGAATTGCAGGAATTGCGTAAGGCCAGTCTAGAGAAAAGAAGGACTGGGGGGGGGGGATATGACAGCAGTCTTCCCGTATTTGAGGGGCTGCCCCAAAGAAGAGGGAGTCAAGCTATTCTCCAAAGCGCCTGAAGGCAGGATTCTCTCTCTTTCTCTTTGATACACTCCCTCTCTCACACACAAATTCTTCCCTTCTCCTATTCCCAGTCAGCGCAGGACCCCAAACCTGCAAAACAGGGGCCAGCCACCCCTCCAACAAATGCAGTCCTTGGAAGGGAGTATAAATATACACAGACACACATATATATAAAATAGGCATCCTGCTTTTTACACACACACACACACACACACACAAAACACTCATACAGACACACACACCAATAGGGGTATTGCTTCTTCTTTTGTACACAGTCACATATACATACACACAGATAAAGACAGACATGCATACCAACAGGCGTCCTGCTCCTTTTATTTATGTGTGCACTGGCACGCACGCAAACACACACACACCAAGTAGGCGGTCCTGCTCCTTCTTGTTTTACACACACACACACACACACACACAGAGAGAGAGAGAGAGAGAGAGAGAGAGAGAGAGAGAGAGAGTCTCTAGACCAGGGGTCCTCAACCTTAGCAACTTTAAGACTTGTGGACTTCAACTCCCAGAATTCCTCAGCCAGCAAAGCTGGCTGAGGAATTCTGGGAGTTGAAGTCCACAAGTCTTAAAGTTGCCAAGGTTGAGGACCCCTGCAGAGTTCTGATTGGGCTTCAGACTCTGAAGGCTGTTGAAAATTTCTCTCTCTCTCTTCCTTCCTTCCTTCCCCTCTTTCCTTCCTTCCTTCCTTCCTTCCTTCCTTCCTTCCTTCCTTCCTTCCTTCCTTCCTTCCTTCCTTCCTTTCTTTCTTTCTTTCTTTCTTTCTTTCTTTCTTTCTTTCTTTCTTTCTTCCTTCCTTCCTTCCTTCCTTCCTTCCTTCCTTCCTTCC
>NW_015396212.1:5168-8574 GCF_001527695.2 Protobothrops mucrosquamatus
CAAGAGCATGAGTGACTGTGCGTAAGGCGTCCCGGTCCAGAAAAGGCCGCAACTGGTAAATCAGGCGAACCTGATAAAACGCCCCCCTGGTCACGGCCGACAGATGGTCATCCAAAGTCAGCCGTGAATCCAGGAGGACTCCCAAGTTGCGCGCCCTCTCTGAGGGGGCCAAAGATTCGCCCCCTATAGTCAGCGATGGGATCAGCTGACCATACCGAGACGCCGGCAACCACAGCCACTCGGTCTTGGAAGGGTTGAGCCTGAGTCTGTTCCTCCCCATCCAGACCCGTACGGCCTCCAGACCCGTACGGCCTCCTTCCCCTTCTCAATTCCTCCTCCCTCTCCTTCTCCACCATTCCTCCTCCTCCTCCTCCTCCCTCTCCTTCTCTATTACTCCTCCTCCTCCACCACCATTCCCTCCTTCTCAATTACTCCTCCTCATCCTTCACCATTCCTCCTTCTCCTCCCCCCCTCTCCTTCTCTATTACTCCTCCTCCTCCTCCACCATTCCCTCCTCCTCCTCAATTACTCCTCCTAGTCCTTCTCCACTATTCCTCCTCCTCCCCCTCTCCTTCTCTATTACTCCTCCTCCTCCTCCTCCTCCACCACTCCCTCCTCCTCCTTCTCAATTACTCCTCCTTGTCCTTCTCCACCATTCCTCCTCCTCCTCTCCTCCTCCCCCTCTTCTTCTCTATTACTCCTCCTCCACCACCATTCCCTCCTCCTCAATTACTCCTCCTAGTCCTTCTCCACCATTCCTCCTCCTCCTCCTCTTCTCCTTCTCCATTACTCCTCCTTCTCCATTCCCTCAATTACTCCTCCTCCTCCACCATTCCTCCTCCTCCTCTCCTTCTCTATTACTTCTCTTTCTTCACCATTCCTCCTCCTTCCCCTCTTCCTCCTCCTCCTCCTCCTCTCCTTCTCCATTACTCCTCCTTCTCCACCATTCCCTCCTCCTCCTCTCCTTCTCTATTACTCCTCCACCACCACCCCCCCCCCCCCCCCCCCCCCCCCCCCCCCCCCCCCCCCCCCCCCCCCCCCCCCCCCCCCCCCCCCCCCCCCCCCCCCTCCTCCTCCTCCTCCTCCTCCTCCACCATTCCTCCTCCTCCTCCTCCTCTCCCCTCTTTGAAGAATGTTTCCAACACATCATACAGGCAGGTCTGTTTTGATAATTTCATTCATACACCTTCCCTCTCAAAAGATGCTACGCCGCAGACATGTCAAGCACAAGGCCGGGGGGGGGGGCAGATGCGGCCCGCAAAATGGTTTCATGTGGCCCTTGAAGCCATCCTGGAAACAGTGAGGGAACGGTCCTCACTGCCTTGGCCCTAGCCCAGGCCGGCCGGGAGCCAATGTACAATTTGGTGGTGGCCATCTTGGCACTAGCCCCAATGGACCATGCCTTGGCACTTGCCCCAGTCCCACCCCCTTCTGCCAGAGACCCTCAGATCTGTCCCACTCCTGCCCAGACCCCCATAGGCACCCTTGACGCGAACGATGTAGAACTGGCCACGCCCATCCAGTAGCCACACCCACTCCCTCCACGCCCACCCAGTAGGCTGCACCCACTCTGGCCACACCCACCTGGCCCCCCCAGGGCAACCGCAATGCTGATGCGGCCCTCAGTGAAATTGAGTTTGACACCCCTGTGCTACGGTATGTGGAGAAGGGTGGAGGGAGGAGGGTCAAGGCCCCTTCTCTCTCATTCCAGAGAACGCAGGCAGTGGAACAAAAGGTTCAACTTATAGAAAAGCCATTTCAGAAAACTACCAATGGATCACTTTTTAAGAAGAAACTGGACAGCCATTTGTCCGAAATGGTATAGGGTTTCCTGCCTGAGCAGGGGGTTGGACTAGATGACCTTCAAGGTCCCTTCCAACTTTATTATTATTATTATTATTATTATTATTATTATTATTATTATTATTATTATTATTATTATTATTATTATTATTATTATTATTATTATAAAAAAAGCAGCTCTCAGTGGCAACAACATCCACAGAAATGATATCTCCCCTTCAATGAGTGCGTTCAGAATGAGGCTAAACCACCCAAAAGCCTGGGATGTTTTAATCTGAATCCTGGCACTGAGAAAGGGGTGGGGCTGGATGGCCTTAAGGGTCCCTTACCCAACTGGGTGTTGGAAACAGACCTTTTGTTAATTTTAATCCACATTTCTAATGTCGACCTAAAGTCATTTTTCTCAACCTTGGCCACGTGAAGGTGGGTGGACTTCAACTCCCAGAATTCCTCAGCCGGACATGCTAGCTGGGGAATTCTGGGAATTGAAGTCCACCCACCTTAAAGTAGCTAAGGTTGAGAAACACTGGTCCTATAGGCTAGCTGGGGAATTCTGGAGGGGTTGAAGTCCGCAAAATGCTGGCTGGGGACTTCTGGGAGTTGAAGTCCACACACCTCTTCCAGCTGCCAAGTTAAAAAAAAACAACTGCCCTAAAGAATTATCCTGAATATAAATACCCCAATTTGCTACAAGATGTTCTATTCCCTTCCTTCTTTTTTTCCCTAATTGCTTGGTGTGTGTGTGTTTTTTTTTATTTTAAAGCAGCAGATTGTATTTACAGATTTGAAACTTTTTCCCAACATTTTTTTCCCAACTTTGTACTGTACCAAGGCCCTCGTCAGTCCTTCCCTCCGCCTCCATAGTTATGTTAGAGCAGGGGTCCTCAACCTAGGCCACTTTAAGACTTGTGGACTTCAAGTCCCAGAATTCCTCAGCCAGCAAAGCTGGCTGAGGAATTCTGGGAGTTGAAGTCCACAAGTCTTAAAGTGGCCAAGGTTGAGGACCCCTGTGTCAGAGGGCTGTAAAACCACTTCCTTTTTTTCTCTCCCTATTATCAAACTTCAAATCTATTTTGTTCCCATTCAGCTGGAAGGATCTCATCTCTGTGTTTCTGAGCTGTTTCAACCGGCTGCTGTTTTATTCTATTAAAAAAAGGCATTATTGCTTCTATTTGTTAGCCCTCAAACAATAAAATACAGTTTCCACCTAGCCAAGTGCAAACAAGACAGATGCCTTATTATACTAACTAGCTATGAAAGCCAGCTGGGTGATTTTGGCCAATCCCCAGGATAAAGTGAGTTCTAGTCCAGCCTTAGGCGTGTAAGTCAGCTAGATGATTTGGGGCCAATCCCCGGGAGACGGTGAATTCTAGTTCCAACTTAGATGTGAAGGCCAATTGGGTGACTTTGGGCCAATCACCAGGAGACTGGGAGTTCTAGTCCCGCTTTAGGCATGAAAGCCGGCTGGGTGTCTTTGGGGAAATCACCAGGAGACGGTGAGTTCTAGTCCCGCCTTAGGCATGAAACCTGGCTGGGTGACTTTGGGCCAATCACCAGGAGACGGTGAGTTCTAGTCCCGCCTTAGGCATGAAACCTGGCTGGG
>NW_015396213.1:0-3470 GCF_001527695.2 Protobothrops mucrosquamatus
TCTGCCCACATCATCATGTGCTGTCATGGTAATACAGTAAGTCCCTGGGTTAAGAATGTCCCGATTTAAGGATGACCCATGCTTATGAATGGAGCCTATTGTTGCAAAATTTGATTGAAATACACAATGATTCAAGTTAAATACACAGTGGTTCAAGTTCATTACACAATGTTATTTATACAGTATTATATAACACTGTTCCGGCTTACATACAAATTTGACTTAAGGACAGACCTTGGGTATAGAACTCATCCTTAAACTGGGAATTACACAGGCAGAATTAAATTACTGTCTCGCCTTGGAATCGATCCCTCTGGTCCCAATGGTAGTAATTTGGTCTTATATTGTCTAGGGGATGGCTCCTCCAATATTACTTCTCAAGTTTCTAAGTTTCTTTTAAGAGCTGTAACTATTAGAGGAGAACGTTGTAATTCCCTTTAGCCAAGGCTTCTGGTGCTTAATTGTTTGTGATTATATCTTTTTTGTGTTTTCTTTTGTTGCACTTGCATTTTGGTCTGTGACCGCAAATAAAATATTATTATTATTATAACTGGGAATTACCTATAATCATGAAACATGTTTGGGAGCGCCCAGAGTCACATTTTGTGAGATGAGCGACTATATAGAACATAGAACATAGAATAATAGAGTTGGAAGGGACCTGGTCTTCTAGTCCAATCTCCTGCTAAAGCTGGAGACCCTATACCATTTTAGACAAATAGCTGTCCAATCTCGTCTTAAAAACCTACAGTGATGGAGCACCCACAACTTCTGGAGGAAAGCTGTTCCACTGGTAAATTGTTCTCACTGTCAGGAAATTTCTCCTTAGTGCTAGGTTGCTTCTCTTCTTGGTTAGCTTCCATCCGTTGCTTCTTGTCTTGCCTTCTGGTGCTTTGGAAAATAAATTTGGTAAATAAATAAATACTCATATGGTTGGCTCCTCACTATGATCCACCATTAGTGGGTGTTCTGAATGAGCAGCATTTGGATAGAGAGGACACCCCCTTCCTTTTCCTGACTATGCAAAGATTTCAATCCAGGCTTCCCACATTCAAGGCCAGCACCGTCTGCCTTCAGACTGCACCACGCACCAGCGCCTCAACAGCCACTGTCTATCTGGACTAGAGGACAGAGCAAATGGCCTTGGCAGACAGAAGGAAGAGCTGCTTCCAAGGCAACAGTCAGATAAGCCAGCCTTGAGTTCCCCCGCAGAGAAAACAATGTGAGAAAAATTCTCAGACAAGCTCTCCCCCCTCCCCCCAATTCACACAAAGATAAAGGGAGGGAGGGACAAGGACATTGAGACTTGCAAGATTCTGTTCCTAGAGCTTTACCATAAAAGTATCCTACTTGGTCTTGGTTTTTTTCAGTCTGGTCTACTTTGTCAGGGTGACATTTGGGTACATCTTCATGGTTCTGGACTTGGAGGCATCTGCGAGGTGTGGACAAGGAAGCCAAAGCACATTAAAAAATTGGTTGAACCTTTGACTGGACTATTGTGACCATCATCTTGACTTTTTGGACTACACCCTGCCTGGACTTTGAAGCTGGGGTGATGTGGGAGGCTGTTCTAGGCGAAGAAGGGAAAATGAACCCTGTCCATCTCCTTTTCCTTTGAAGGTCATTGTCCAAAGGTCTCTGGCGGCAAAGTCTCTCTCTCATGCCAAGGGCGGGGCCCTGCTGGCCTCCTACTTGAAGATCCTGCCTCTCTTCATGATGGTCTTGCCTGGCATGATCAGTCGTATCCTCTTTCCAGGTAAGAGTGGGAGCGGTGGCCTAAAAATCATTTAGAAAAGAAGAAACATGTTCTTTTTATTTGGGGGGGGCACTACGCTTCCCTTCCGGTTACTTTGGCCACCTAATGAGAAGGAAGGACTCACTGGAGAAGAGCCTAATGCTGGGCAAGATGGAGGGAAAGAGAAGAAGGGGACGACAGAGAAGGAGGTGGCTGGATGGAGTCACTGAAGCAGTAGGTGTGAGCTTAAAGGGACTCCAGAAGATGGTAGAGGACAGGAAGGCCTGGAGGAACATTGTCCATGGGGTTGCGATGGGTCGGACACAACTTCGCAATTAACAACAACAACGCTTTCCTTCGGTTTGGTTCTGGCCTAGTCTGGAAGAACTGAGAAAGAAAGAGTCTGAGAAGACAGCCTTATTATTTATTATTATTTAATAATTATTAGTATAGTAGTTATTATTTAATAAATTATTAAACCATTTCTAATATTTCATATTTTATTTAATAATACATAATAAGGCTGTCTTCTCAGACTCTTTCTTTCTCAGTTCACGGAGACTGGGCTAAAACCAAACCAAATCAGGATACAAAGGGAAGTGTAATTCTCAAAAAAAAAATAATCAAAAATCAAATGCTTCTTCTTTTCTACATGATTTTTTTAAAAATATAGAATTATTTGTTCTGGGAAGTGAACAATGTTCTATTCCTCTCTGCACAGTTGTAATGGTTATCCTGTTTTGTTTTTTTAATTGGCCTTTTTATGTTCTTTGCTTATTTATCAATTGGTGATTATGATCCCTCTCTATGTTCACACAACGTACAAAACTGAGATGTGGATTGCTTGTTTGTGCCTAAGGGACCATGTGAACTTGTAGGTTCTTTGTATTGATTATTGCGTTGAATAAACTCAGGCGATTGTAATTTTTTAAAATAAACTATGGTTAAGCAAATTATAATTCCATTTGACTAAGCATGATGTGTAAACTTAGTTACCTGATTGGGTTCACACATTCAGCTATACATTGCTTACTCTTAATTCCCTGGGAAAAATATATTTGGCTGGGTTCATAGAAAAAAGCTACCTCAAAAATAAACGATCCAAATTCCTGGGTCTCTTTCACTTTCTGACATGGCAACCTGGCCACTGTGGTGAAGCAGGCATTGGTGCTCCTGAGGAGAGCTTGAGTGATGGATGAAGGCAACTCACCTGCCAGGTGCCCAGGGTAGACTATCAATAAAACCTAGTGGAGACAGATGCCCTTGACCATGTTGAGTGAAATACTACCGTCCCTCAATCTATAGAAACGGTTAGCTGATTTAAAACAAAGGGTTCCAGGCAGAAGAAGTCCCTCAGAAGCTGTGGAGAGAGATCGGGAAAAGTACAGGTTCTTCTCAGACTGATTAAAGTTTAGAATTTCAGTTCAGCCCAGGTAACTGAGCTAGAGGAACTGTTTGCTGCGGACAATTATTTATTTATTTATTTATTTATTTTATTTAATTTATATGCCGCCCTTCTCCCGACAGGGACTCAGCGCGGCGCACAACATATTTAAAACCAGAACATATATACAATCCCCCCCTTAAAACCGAATTAAACCGAATTTTAATGTTGCGTCTTCCGAATATTTAAAACCCAATGTAAAATCCACCCTAGGTCAGGTCCGCTTGCTGGAAGAGCCATGTCTTGAGGGCGCGACGGAAGGTAAGGAGATCCGGAATTATCCGGATCTCG
>NW_015396213.1:5280-8567 GCF_001527695.2 Protobothrops mucrosquamatus
GGCGGAAGGAGGGGAGATCCGGAATAATCCGGATCTCTGGGGGAAGTTCATTCCACAGGGTGGGGGCTCCCACAGAGAAGGCCCTCCCCCTGGGGGTCGCCAGCCGACACTGTTTGGCCGACGGCACCCTGAGGAGGCCCACTCTGTGGGAGCGTACCGGTCGATGGGAGGTAATCTGCGGCAGCAGACGGTCTCGGAGGTTACAATCTACTTTATCAAATGCCTTACTGAAGTCCAAGTAAATTATATCCACAGCATTTCGTTGGACCACTAATTTAGTCACTTTTTCAAAGAATGCAATAAGATTTGTTTGGCATGATCTGTTTTGGACAAAGTCAAGTTGGCTTCTAGTCATAGCTTTTCTGGCTACTCAGAACGAGTTGGAGTTGACAAAGGGTGCTAAGAACAGCGAAAGGGGCTCCTTTGTTATCTTCAGAATAAAAGGGTAGATAAAATATGATACACATGCTAGGAAAATATAGCTAAAGAATAACAAGCATGGAAAAGGCAGAACTTCTCTTTCTCTATGGAAGAGTTATTCATTCCAGCCTGCCTGTTATGGAAGACAGTTCATATAGTCAGAGCGATCCTCCTGATGCCTAACCGAGAATCTCTTTCATTGTAGTTTTAACCCATTGATTCTGGTCCTGTCCTCTCTGGGCAATAGAAAACAAGACTAATTCCTCTTTTTGGGCTATCTTTTCAGACTACAACCTTCTTTCCCCTTAGATAATTTTTTGTATGCAAACAAATCCTTTAACTGTTCCTCATAGGAAATTGGTTTCTGACCTTCACTATTTTATGAACTGTGAAATCTTATTTCATTTTTTTGATGTGGAAAACTCTTTAATAGATTGGGGGAATGCTGTGGTTATAATATATCTTGATTTTAGTAATGCATTTAATAAAGTACCACATGACAATCTAGTTAGCAAGCTGAAATGTGGGCTGGATTACCTGTCTATTAGATGGATCCTTAGCTGGCTTGTAATGGGTACTAAGAGTGCTGTCCAAAAGTTCCTTATCTCACTAGAGCAGGGGTACGCAACCTTGGCTCTTTCATGACTCGTGGACTTCAACTCCCAGAATTCCTGAGCCAGCATGGCTCAGCTTAGAAACCTCTCCCTTTCCCCTCAGCATAGCTGGCTCAGGAATTCTGGGAGTTGAAGTCCACGAGTCATGAAGGGGCCATAGTCATAAAAGAGCCAAGGTTGCACTAGAGTGAATGAGCTGCTTTAGGAAGGTCCGGTATGCTATTTTTTTCATTCATTACTTAGATTAATGGTGGAGGAAATAATTACATTTGCAGATAACATAAAACTAGATGGAATAGCATCTTTTCATCTTTCTCATTTGTCATCTTTCCTACTACCTCCTCCTATTGGTATATTATGATTTATCAATTGTATCTTATGATTTATGATTGCATCTTATGATTTATGATTATAACTTATGATTTATGATCTATGACTTATCACTTTATTGTTTGTATGTACACTGAGAGCTTCTGCATCGGAGACAAATTCCTTGTGTGTCCAATTACACTTGGCTAATAAAGTATTCTGTTCTGTTCTGTTCTGTTCTGTTCTGTCCTGTCCTTTTCTGTTCTGTTCCATTTTATTCTGTGATTCTATACATCTGTGAAAAGTAAATTAGATATGTTTTTCTCTTTGTCAAAGGAAACAATTCCTGATTTTATTCTTTTTTTCTGAAGTTGGATGCAAGCTATGACTTAGCAAATAGTAAGAACTTTTTGAGTAAACTGGAAACTTTTTTTGATTCCAGAGGAGGAGGCTGGTAAGGAATATTCTCATCCAGGCTTTTTGCTTCCAGGACTAAGAGGGCTTATGATGTCGGTCATGATCGCAGCACTGATGTCCTCTTTGACTTCAATCTTCAACAGCGCAAGCACCATTTTCACCATGGACCTTTGGCGGCATCTTCGACCTCTGTCTTCTGAATGGGAGCTCATGATCGTTGGCAGGTAAGCCCATGGGACACATCTAGCAAGAGCCCCATGACTACTCTACTCTTAGGAGGCAAGCAGTAGCCAAACAAATGACCAAAGAAGACCTTTAAGGGCTGAGCTTATTCTGAAGATCATTTGAAAGAAATGCTTTGGACTTGGTATGTGCGCGCAGCACCTCTCTGATAGTCATTCAAGGAGCCTGACCTTTTTTGAGGGATTCAACTTGCATCTCAATGTTCATGAGTGGGTTCTGTAAAAGCAACTTGTCAGAACTGTCCTGATTTGGTCCTTAGGAAGGATAGACCCTCGACTCCATGATTGAAGGGAAAGGTTCACTTCTACTAAGGTCAAGTGATTGCAGGATAAGCAAAGCTGGATCTGAATAATCCCATGCAAAGCCTGTGTTTTCTCCCGTCTCTGGTTCCCTCTGTCCATCAGTGTCCAATCGTATTCATTTTAAGGGTTTGAGGAATGGCTTTGAGATTGGGTGCCTCTTTACTGTAGTTTTGCATTCCACTTTCATGGTTCGTCCTTGATCAGTTGGCTGTTCCAGATTGATACCTTCAATGGTGAAAAAAGTAAGGTTCTACATTTAGGCAAGAAAAACCAAATGTACAGGTATAGTATAGGGCAGTGGTTCTCAACCTTTTTAATGCCGCGACCCCCAACCGGTCGTAAGTCGAGGACTAAACCGGTCTAAGTCGAGGACTAAACCGGTCGTAAGTCGAGGACTAAACCGGTCGTAAGTCGAGGACTAAACCGGTCGTAAGTCGAGGACTACCCAACCGGTCGTAAGTCGAGGACTTTCCCTTCCCGGGAGTGCCGCGCATGCGTGGTCCGCCCCCTGCGCCGGCCGAGGCGTAGTTGGCAAGCGGCAGAGACGGAGCAGGCCGACCACCAGCTGGCCCAGCTCAAGGGAGGCAAGGCACCCGCTGGAAAAGGGGAAAAAAATGGCGGACAGCCTTGCTTGGTGACCCCCGTGAAATGGTCGATCGACCCCAAATGGGGTTGCGACCCATAGGTTGAGAGCCGCTGGTATAGGGGGTACCTTGCTCAATAGTAGTAACTGTGAGAGGGACCTCGGTGTCCTAGTGGACAATCACTTAAATATGAGCCAGCAGTGTGCTGCAGCTGCCAAAAAAGCCAACACAGTGCTGGGCTGCATTAACAGAGGGATAGAATCAAGATCACGTGAAGTGTTAATACCACTTTACAATGCCTTGGTAAGGCCACACTTGGAATACTGCATCCAGTTTTGGTCACCACGATGTAAAAAAGATGCTGAGACTCTAGAAAGAGTACAGAGAAGAGCAACAAA
>NW_015396214.1:0-3367 GCF_001527695.2 Protobothrops mucrosquamatus
TAGAGTAGAGTAGAGTAGAGTAGAGTAGAGTAGAGTAGAATAGAATATGGAGTGGAATAGAACATAGAATAGAATAGAATAGAATAGAATAGAATAGAGTAGAGTAGAGTAGAGTAGAGTAGAGTAGAGTAGAGTAGAGTAGAGTAGAGTAGAATAGAATATGGAGTGGAATAGAACATAGAATAGAATAGAATAGAATAGAATAGAATAGAAATATAGAATAGAACAGAACAGAATAGAACAGAACAGAACTTGTGACCCCCATATTGACTTAAAAAAACAACAAACTTTCTCTCCCATTCAATGCTCAGGAAAGAGCTGTATGTAAGACTAGTTCTCTCAGCCCCAGAGTAGGAAGCTGGTTCAGACTTGGTCTCCTTTTCCACGGAAAAGCGATTGTGGGACTTAGCCGATTCCTCTGGCTAAGAACTTTGGAAGAAGAAGTTCCTTTTCTCACCCTCTCGGTGACCCCCCTCCTCCCATCTCCACCCTCGGGGCCAAACGAAGCCCCTGAGAATCTTCTCTCCAAAGCATCTTGCTTGAACCGTTTCTTCAAATAATAGGTTGCTTTCAGGGGCAAAAACACGTTCCTCCTTAAAGTGGATGTTTGTACAGTAAATGTAGAAACCACGCTGAGGTTATGTTACGACTCTTGGTATTAGTGGGCGTCTCGTGGGCAACTATCGGTTTGTGGCGTGGAGTTGGGCTGATGTCTGAATTACGAATTAACTTCCTTCTGGTTCCACTGGGGTAAACCTCAGAGTAGCTTAGACACTTAGGGCTAAGTATTCCTAAAGTACGCAGTATTTATTCAAAACGTGCCCATCGGGTGTAATACCCCGAAGAAAAGGTCTGCTTAGCAAGACTTTGGGCAAACAATTTTAAGCATTATAAATGGGAAGAAAAAAACAACAACACACACAAACCCAATATAAATGGAGGCCCATTTACTCCTTCGGGCACTTCCAGGGGGTTTGTTAGCCAAAACCTTAAATTATATTCTTTTAGGTTTTCTGCCTTTTCCAGTGGAGCAACCCACTGCGGGGTGAATTCAGCCGTATCGAATGGAGCAGAGAAGAACTTTCCATAAGAGGCAATATTTATTAAAACATCCAAACAACTAACAGCATCAGACAAAAGCGGCCAATTGTAATCCCAAGGAGCGTAAACGGACCAAGCCTTTACAGTAAATCCGCTTTCATTTCCCCCCCAAAAAAACCCTGGAGGCTTTTCGAAGGATGTCTGGAGGAGAGAAATGCTTTTTGGTCTTAAAATAAAAGAGATTTGTCTTTGTTTGGTGCAAGCCAGTTGTGAAAATTCATCGGTAGCTTATGCCCGATCCTGAATTACACGAATCCCTTATTCAGTTTTGAGCAAAATCACGCCATTTCCCCCCCCCCAAAAAACTTTTGCAAATCCCTCTTTCACTGCCTTTCCTATTGCACCAGAAACATGGGTGAATCTCTCTTTTAGCTAACTTGTTTAAAATGCCGAAGCCTTGTTTGTTTGTTTTTTTTAAGGGGTGGGGGGAAACAGACCAGCTTTTAAACTTTTTTTTTTAATTTTCTCCGAAAGATTTGGTCCGTCTGCCTTGTTTTGCCTCGATTCCTTTCTGACAGCTGGACATATTTCATTAGAGTTATCTCATGAAAGTAACTCCAGGAATAACAGACCAGGAAGTCAGCAGTGGTGCCTGCTTTACAGCATATCAGACAGGACAGCCGATACGGGGTGGGAAAAGAAGAAACATATTGATTACGGCAATAATGGTCTGACGTGGGAATTGTCAGCCGTAATAAACAGATAATTGTTTTCAGATACTTATTTTACACTTAATAATAATAATAAAGTTGGAAGGGACCTTGGAGGTCATTGAGTCCAACCCCCTGCTCAGGCAGGAAACCCTATACCATTTCAGACAAATGGCTGTCCAGTCTCTTCTTAAAAACTTCCAGTGTTGGAGCATTCACCGCTTCTGGAGGCAGGTAGTTCCACTGGTTAATTGTTCTCACTGTCAGGAAATTCTTCCTTAGTTCCAGGTTGCTTCTCTCCTTGATGAGTTTCCATCCGTTGCTTCTTGTCCTGCCTTCTGGAGCTTTGGAGAAGAGCTTGACTCCCTCTTCTTTGGGGCAGCCCCTGAGATATTGGAAGACTGCTATCATGTCCCCCCTCGTCCTTCTTTTCGTTAAACTAGGCTGTTTGAAATTTAGAGCCAGCAGTTACGAAGTTTGCAGTAGCAGTTCGAAGTTTCTTCTAGCTAGCCTAATTTTTCTGTTCCTCTGCTTTACTGAGGGAAACTCATACACATGAATATGAAAGTAAAGATTAAGATGGAACATAATGAAATTAAACAGGGAAGTTAACAAAGAGGGGAGAATCTTTGTGTCCTGCCTTGCTGTATACTGAACGGTGAAAAGTCCTTAAAATTAAAATTCCTAGTGATTCCTCTTGATTCCTTACTATGAGTGATATCTATCTGTCCGTCCGTCCGTCCGTCCGTCCGTCCGTCCATCTATCTATCTATCTATCTATCTATCTATCTATCTATCTATCTATCTATCTATCTATCTATCTATCTATCTATCTATCTATCTATCTATCTATCTATCCATCCATCCATCCATCCATCCATCCATCACGAGTGGGCAAAAACTGCAGATCTTGCAAAAAGGTGGGATGGAGACCTTTTTGAAAGCCTGCAGTGTTGGAGCAACCACAACTTCTGAAGACAAGCTGTTCCACTGGTTGATTGTTCTCACCGTCAGGAAATTACCCCTTAGTTCTACGTTGCTCCTCTCCTTGATTAGCTTCCATCCGTTGTTTCTTGTCCTGCCTTTTGGTGCTTTGGGAAATACTTTGACCCCCTCGAATACTAGAACGCTGCTATCATGTGTCCCCTAGGCCTTCTTTTCGTTAGACTAGACATACCCAATTCCTGTAACCATTCTTTGTATCTTTTAGCCTCCAGCCCTCTAATCATTCTTGTTTCTCTTCTCTGGACTCTTTCTAGAGTCTCAAGATCTTTTTTATATTGTGGTGACCAGAATTGGACGCAGTATTTTAAGTATGGTCTTACTGTTGGAGGAGGAGGAGGAAGAGGAGGAGGGAAGGATAAGGGGAAAGGGAAAAGGAGGGAGAAGAAGGAAGAAGGGAGAAGGGAGAAGAGAGAAGGAGGAGGAGGAGAAGAAGAAGAAGAAGAGGAGGAGGAGAAGGAGGAGGAGAAGGAGAAGGAGAAGGAGAAGGAGAAGGAGAAGAAGAAAAAGAAGAAGAAGAAGAAGAAGAAGAAGAAGAAGAAGAAGAAGAAGAAGAAGAAGAAGAAGAAGAAGAAGAAGAAGAAGAAGAGGAGGAGGAGGAGGAGGAGGAGGAG
>NW_015396214.1:5063-8567 GCF_001527695.2 Protobothrops mucrosquamatus
TCTCTCTCTCTCTCTCTCTCTCTCTCTCTCTCTCTCTCTCTCTCTCTCTCTCTCTCTCTCTCTCTCTCTCTCTCTCTCTCTCTCTTTTTCTCCCTCTGTCCTGGAAATAACTGGTATGAAATTATGCTGGTCTATGATCCTGCTTTGACTTGACCTAAAGCTGATAGAGTCTTTCCTGGTGGGGGGGTTCATTCATGGGGAGCACTGTTGAATCCAGTTGAAGTTCAAAATCTGATTTAGAACTAGTTAGCTAGAAAAGCTTTCATGAATTAAGAAAAAAAAAATCGATTAGGTATTCATGATTGTCACAGTTCCTGCATACAGAAATCAAAGCCACTCAGTAACCTATTTAATATTCTTGAAGGTGAACTTCTAATTATGCATCACTCAAAAATGTACACAATTCCATAATTGTGCTTATCTTATTTCCAATGCCTCTTGATTTAGAGGTTGATTGTCTGATCATTCACTAAACCAAAATCAAGGTCAACTAGTGACCACAGAGATACATTTTCTCCATGGTGATGTCTGTGGAGATTCTCGGTCATCCAGAAAAATGTATACTTTCATTTACTTCATCATGGAAATATCTTCCTTCCTCCCTCTCTCCCTCCCTCCCTCTTCCTTCTCTTCCCTTACCTCACCTTCTCATATTCCTCTTTCCTTCCTTCTTTCTTTCTTTCTTTCTTTCTTTCTTTCTTTCTTTCTTTCTTTCTTTCTTTCTTTCTTTCTTTCCTTCCTTCCTTCCTTCCTTCCTTCTTTCTTTCTTTCTTTCCTTCCTTCCTTCCTTTCTCCCTCCCTCCCTGTTCTTTCCCTTTCCTTCCTTCACCTTCTCATATTCCTTCTTTCTTTCCTTTCTTCCCTCTCCTCCCTCCTTCTTCTTTTCCTTCTCTTCATTCACATATTCCTTCCTTCCTTCCTTTCTCCCTCCCTCCCTGTTCTTTCCCTTTCCTTTTTTCACCTCATATTCCTCCCTCCCTCCCTCTCTCCCTCCCTCCCTCCCTCCCTCCCTTCCTTCCTTCCTTCCTTCCTTCCTTCCTTCTTTCTTCCCTTCTTTCCTTCCTTCCTTCCTTCCTTCCCTCTTCTTTTCCTTCTCTTCCTTCACCTTCTCATATTCTTCCCTCCCTCCCTTCCAACTCTATTATTCTATGTTCTAAAGTTTGACTTCCCAAAAGAAAAAAAAGGGGGGAAACCACTGGCAAGGCAAACCCATAGACAGTCATGGACCAAGAACAAGTGCCAGGCATGTTGAGAGTAGATAATGTGGCATAGAAACAAGACCCACAACAGGGCAAGTCGAAGTCAGTTCCTTGTGACGTCTAATCATTTTCCTGGCAACGGGACTGATGTGGATGGACACTGCCATCTTCCAGGATGCCTGTCAACTTCCCAGTTTTGAGATTTCTGGAAAGTCTTGGGATTTCCATTCAAGTATGAGTCAAGCCTGACTCATTGATTTTTCTATGAGATAAGCCAAAGGTGCCAGGTGCAATATATACTGCAGCCTTAACATATAGGGGACAGGAAATGACAGAACCTGCAGAACCATAGTAGATTAACTGAGCTAGTTGAGCATGGAATAATAGGGTTGGAAGGGACTTGGGAGGTCTTCTAGTCTGACCCCCCTGTTTAAGCAAGAGACCTTATAGCATCCTGGTCAAATGGTTATCCAACCGCTTCTTGAAAATTCCCAGTGATGGAGCACCCACAACTACTGCAAGCAAGTCATTCTACTGTTCAGTTGTTCTGACTGTCAGGAAAGTTCTCCGTAATTCTAGGTTGGGTCTCTCTCTTTAATGATCGTCCACCAATTCCTTCTTGTCCTGCCCTCAAGTCCTTTGGACAATAGGCCAAAACCCTTCTTCTCTGTCACAGCCCTTCAAGACTACTATTATATCACCCCCAGCCCTTCTCTTCAGCAGATTAGACATACCTAGTTCCCTCAATCATTCATCATTATGGTGTAGCCTCCAGACTGAATTAATCTACTTGTATTTCAAAACCTCCCAAACCATGGTAGATGAAGTATTAATACCACTTTACAAGGCCTTGGTAAGGCCATACTTGGAATACTGCATCCAGTTTTGGTCATCACGGTGTAAAAAAGATGTTGAGACTCTAGAAAGAGTACAGAGAAGAGCAACAAAGATGATCAGGGGACTGGAGGCTAAAACATGTGAAAAACGGTTGCTGGAATTGGGTATGTCTAGTTTAATGAAGAGAAGGACGAGGGGGGACATGATAGCAGTGTTCCGGTATCTCAGGGGCTGCCCCAAAGAAGAGGGAGTCAAGCTATTCTCCAAAGCGCCTGAAGGCAGGACAAGAAGCAACGGGTGGAAACTAACCAAGGGGAGAAGCAACCTGGAACTAAGGAGAAACTTCCTGACAGTGAGAACAATTAACCAGTGGAACAACCTGCCTCCAGAAGTGGTGAATGCTCCAACACTGGAAGTTTTTAAGAAGAGACTGGACAGCCATTTGTCTGAAATGGTGTAGGGTTTCCTGCCTAAGCAGGGGGTTGGACTGTATGACCTCCAAGGTCCCTTCCAACTTTATTATTATTATCTTTTATTCATTAAACATGAACCTCAGTCAACTGAACATTCAAATTGGCTGGCGCTGATGGTTGACACAGGTTGCTACCAGCATCCTAGTAGCATCATCATCATCATCATCATCATCATCATCATCATCATCATCATCATCATCATCATCATCATCATCATCATTATTATTATTATTTTAACTAAGTTAATCTACGTTCTTGGATTTGCACAATACATTGAGACAGAAACTGGCTAACAACATTGTGGCCTCAGCTGTTGGGCAAACCCAGGTTTACTCTTCGAATGTTGGCTTCCAGGGGGCCCAAATCATGCCGTGTTCTTCAACGGCAACTCAACCTTCTCCAGAGATGGTGTGGAACACACCTGAAGGCGCCCATTTGGGGAAGCCTGACTAACATGTTCCTCTTGACATCGCCTTTAATCAGCCTCTGGAATTTACGGCTGGAGGCAACCGAGCAATTGAGTCAGATCCTCCGACTGGGAAGACTCTTTTCCCTGGCCTGGGAAAATGTCTTTGATTGAAACGTTGCCTTGAAGGCACAAACTGATTACAAGCTGAGCTTGGTAAAACCTCACCGAGTTTCTTGTAATAAGCCAGGAATGCAGCAAGGTGGGAGAGGCATCTTCTACCGCTGGGAGATGAGATGGGAGGAATTGGGCCTCCTTTACCAGGCAAGCGTTCGGCCTGGCGGCAGAATCGGCCACTGCTTCGTCCAGTGAGACGCAGCTTGTGGCTTCTGTCCACGTGTCGGGATTTGAATCAGGGACAGCCTTTTGCCGCTTGCTTTCAACGGTTCGGAGGTTGGGGCTTATCCAGAAGCAAAGGTCTGCTTCTGCATTCATACCATTATTAACAGCTTTATTTTGCCCAGACAGGGGGTGTCCAACCTTGGTAATTTTAAGATCTGCGGACTTCAACTCCCAGAATTCCCCAGCC
>NW_015396215.1:0-8566 GCF_001527695.2 Protobothrops mucrosquamatus
GGCTCCTTATTATCCCCACAATTACAACTTCATGAGGTAGGTTGGCTGAGACAGAATAACTGGCCCAAACCAATCCAGGGAATTCATACACATTGAGAATGGACTAGAACCTGAGTCTCCTTACCGTCTGTCCAATCCCTTAAGTCATACTGGCTCTATACCTTTCCCTATTATTATCAGATAGGATTTAATACAAAACGTATTTTAGAAAATGTAGTGTGCGAAGTAGGAAACAAGTTTTATGTGTGTGACATAATGCAGGAAAGGTAAAATTATGATCCCTAGCACTGCATATTAACTCAGAGAGAGGAAATTCACCAATAGTAATTAAAATTCTCAAGGAAATCTCTCTGTTCTAGATTGACTCAGTTCCTGCAAAGTAGCAAAACATAGCAATGTTTACTTGGTTGACAAAGGAGAAAAATAGCAACCACCTACTATAAGAATTTACAAACCTATATAGTTAAGGGGCATAACTGACACTTAATGAGAGTAACGGAAATGCAACTTGCATTTATATTAATAGTAAGCAGAAGCTTTGTGGTAATAGTATGAAATCACTAATACTGTATATTAGAGGCTAGCATTTTGTTATAAAGAATTGGAATTCTTTGTAGCTTCTTCATTGAGGGATGTGCATTATTTTTTCTCTTTTCATTAATGCAAAAAATTAAAAGACTTCTAAAGTAAAATGATGCTTAAGGTATAGGAGTGGTTGGTTGTCAAGAAAATTCAGTCTAATTCACAACATCCATAATAGTTTACTATGATTAACCAGTTAATTATGAATAAATAGGAGTAATTATTGCCATTCCACCAGAAGTATGCTGTTGTAAAGTACCTATAAAAATTCCAGCAGAGTGTAGGACTAATCCTGGAAGAATTAAGCATTGAAGCCATCAGATTAAAACAGTTACATTTATATTATAATACACAGTCATGAAAGCTATATTATCCAAAACCAAGCAAGCAACAAAGGACTCTTTGCAAACAGACATACACACAAACACACACACACAGAGTCACTAGCCCAAAGTAACCAATGAACTCCATGGTCAAATGACGCTGGAACATGAGTCTCCCCAAGTCCAATATCCAGTTATATTTCATTAATTTATAAGTAATGCTAACTAAAAAAAAACAATATAAACTTCCTTTAAAAAATAAATTGCCAACATACAGCTTTAATGGCCAATTACCACTAACTTCCAGTGGTGAACGTAATGTTCAGTATAGTGGTTCTCGCCTAATGAGAACGTTATGCAGTATGATCACATGCTTATATAATGGCTGTTAACAAGATAAATGATAGCTAAGGGAGTATATTAATGACTATAAGCCACGACAGTTAAGAATGTCATTTCCAGAGCAAGATGATAGCTAAGTAAATACGTAATCCTGTTGAATTTATACCGATTCATCACCAAGATTTCAACAAGACAATAAGAATACATAATTTAAAATTAATTTACAAATCTCCTTTTCTTGGTACACAACTTCCTCCTCAACAGCTTCATGTATTATCTTGCTGCCAACAGATGCCCCAGTGAACTGATGAATAATTCAGTCCAGGAGAGCTTACATTTGTCTTGGCATATACAGACCAGGTTTAAAACCCAACTCAATCAGGGATTAAGTAGACTGAAATAAATACACCACAGTCACTAAGTCTCTTCATTCCTTCTAAAATAAGAAATTCATATCAGATGCTACAGTGCATCTCGTACACGTAGGCCTCAACTGATGATCACAATTCAGCCCAAAATTTCCTTCGCTAAGACAGTTGTTAAGTGAGTTTTGTCCCATTTTACAACCTATCTTGCCACTTGTTAAATGAATCCACTGCAGTTGTTAAGTTAGTAATGTGGTTGTTAAGTGAATCTGGCTTCATCGTTGAAGCTTGTCAGAAGGTCACAAAAGGTGATCGCTAGACCCTGGGACACTGCAACTGTCATAAATAGGAGCTAGTTGCCAAATGTCTGAATTTTGATCATGTGACCATGGGGATGCTGCAACAGTTGTTTGAAAAATGGTCATAGGTCACTTGTTGCAGTCCATTATAACTCTGAATAGTCACTGAACAAATGGTTGTAAGTTGAAATCTACCTGTACTCTATTTATTTAGTTACTATGTAAGAAGATTTTTATTGAGACATCTTTTGGAGTTAAAAAGCTTGAGAATGCTGACTAGTAATTTCTTCTTTCCTAATGTATCTGTTTTTATTCTCCCTATGCCCTACTCCCTGTGATTTGAAATATAGCCAATATTATAAAAGAGCTTCTATAAGGAAGAAGGGGAACGCTGGCTTGCCTCTTCTGCGTTCCAATACATTTAGAAAGAGTTTAGTATATTGTGTGTGTGTGTGTGTGTGTGTGTGTGTGTGTATTTGTTTTCGTAGATTTTCACGGGTACAGGTATGCAGGTCTTGGCGTATTCGGGTCTTTTCCCGTGTAAGATTGAGAGTATCTTGGCGACGTTTCGATGAGGTCCCACTCATCATCTTCAGGCTGGGGTCTTCGGCTTCGTGCTTGTGCGAGCAAAGTGTGATCGGAGCTGCTGTCTCTCTATAAATATTGGTGGGGGTGTGTGAAGTGCTGGCTTTGTTGCTGTAGGTGGGTTGGTTGGCTGTGTTGGAGTTATTGTTTGCGGATTGTTTGGCTGTTTCGTAACATCCTGAGTAGCTGAGGTGCTGGCTGTGTGCCCATTAGTCTTTTGTGTTGTAACGACCTGGGTAATGGGCTGTGTGATGACATCCTGAGATCTAGTGTAGTGATATCCTGATTTCTGTGTTGCAACATGCTGGGTGGTTGGCTGTGTTGTAACATCCTGAGCTTTAGCGTTGTAACATCCTGAGTTCTGTGATGTGATGTCCAGAGCAGAAGGCTGTGATGTAACATATCGGGCTTTGGTTTGGCTCCGAGTTTGCGGTCTAGTTCTGTGTTCCTGACGTGTATCCGTTTGCTTTGTGCGGGGGTCGGAGGGAGGTGCAGCAGCTGGTGATGTCGTCGTGGTTTGGCTTCTGGATGGTGGTTGCATTTCGTCTGAGGGATGGGTTTGGGCTTGGGTTTGGGTCTGGTGAGGGTGAATGGTGGTGGCGTACTGTGTTGTTCTGGGTCCGGTGTCAGAAAACTGTACCCGTGAAAATCTACGAAAACATCTACGAAAACATATATACATCTGCTCAGTTTACTAAACTTTTTCTGAATGTGTTGGAACATTGAAGAGCAAAGCAGGAAGAATATATCAATAGCTCTTAGCACAAGTCAGAATGATGTCCCTTGGACTCTGTTCTGTCTATATGTACTGTGCCAAAGATATTCACAAGCTGGTGTTAAAGCTTCACAGACAAGAATGCAGCTGTGAAATGTGAGCTGATGCCTGTGCCAAGGCAGAGAGATCCAAACCACCACTATTAAGGATAAGCCTACAGTTCAAAAGTCAAACATTCTGAGAGTGGCTTGAAACACCCAAGCCGACAGCTGGAGGGTGCTGCACAAGTCCTTTCTGACACAGTGAAGACATTCTTTGGGGTGTTTAGCATTTATAGCCCTCACAATAATTTAGTTCGTACTAGCACTTACCACAATCTTGATGTGATCGTGATTGTTGGAGATAGTTCCAAAACAATTCCAGTTTTCTTGTGCTTGTTGTTTATAGCGTGTATGATGATGATTAGAAAGTGAAAGATTAAAAAGGAAAAACAATTCCCAGCAGTCGAGGAGTTATTGTTTATGCCCTTGAAAGTTCATATTTGTTTCTCTATGGGACTGCCAGAAGCTTTATTTATTTATTGTAGAATTATGCAAATTAAAATTAATATGCTGAATGCAAAACAAACTGCAAAATAAACTTTGTCTTAGCGTGATATACGGATCAGAACTACGTAGCTCCCCCATTAATTTTCATCCCAGAATTTAATAAGTTCTGTAGGCAATTTGACTGTGCAAAACAAAAACTGGATTTCCCCCCTGATTACAGGGTGATGAAAGGGAAGTGTCTTTTCAAAGCTACTTATGTGGCCAGGATTACACAGCATCGTCAAAATCCATCCAGTTCCCACAGATTTGATTTGGATTTGTTTATCGTACAGGTAGCCCTCAACTTAGAACTGCAACTGAGACCAGACTTGCCATTGCTAAGCAAAACAGTTTTTAAATGAGTCATGCTTAATTTTACAACGGAAAAAAGTGACTTACAAACATTCCTCTTACAACTTACAACTGTCACACAGTGCCACAATTCCCACAATCATGTGATCAAAATTGGGGTGCTTGGTCACTGACATATAGTTATGATGGTTGCAGAATCTCAGGGACATGTGATTGCCATTTGAGAGACTCCCAGCAGGCTTCCGACAAGCAGAGACAACAGGGGAAGCCATATTCGCTTAACAACTGCATTGCTCACTCAGCAACTGCAGTTTGTAAGTCACTTTTTTCAGTGCTATTGTAATTTCGAACGGTTACTAAGGGAATGATTGTAAGTTGAGGACTATCTGTATTGCTTTGTCTGTCTAGATCTTTTCAAAATATTTATGCTGCAATTTATTCTTATCTGATAGGAAAAGCTAACAAATGTGATTTTGACTACTATCATATTGTTACTACCAGATATTCATACAAGATCTCTTCTGCCTTAAGCCTAGACAAGTCCTTCTGAATATTTTGCTGCAAAACAAATGAAGCCACAGGTGCAAAAGGCCGTAAGTGTGAAAATTAATTGGCCTTTTTCACCATTTGACCAATTATAAGAGATGCTTCCTCCATCTGGAGAATAATCAACACATAATTCCTTAGCCCTTCCCCAACTGCTTGGCTCACAACCTTCAAATAACATTTTGTGTGAGTGTGTGTATTTTCTATATACACACCCTCCTGAGGGATTACTACCTTGATATAGCAGAAAACTCATACCTCCAAAGACCTAACATGCAACCTAGTAGGAACTTCTGTGTTGTACCCTTGTAGGTTAGGTCAAAACAGAAGGGGTAAAGCTAAGAATAATGGGGGATGAGGGCAGATGAAGCTCCGCAAATTATTCAGGAATCAACCTATCCAGGCAATGCCAAATCACTTTTCTCTCGTTGCCCAGAAAATTGTCTGGACATTATTGTAATGTGTAGACAAGTCTGTGAGCTATGTGATAAGACCCTCCCCCACTAGATTGGAAAGAACTGTTTTAATTATGGAAAGAGTATAAAGCTTTGAGTAGGTCTAGAGATGATGACATGGTCAGCCCAAAGATGCACTAAGTCTGGTAATTGGTGGAGCCAGTACTAAAAATGCAGCTCCTCACTTTACAAAAATATATACATTTAAGATAATGTAAGACTCATGAATCACAGAAAAACCTTGCTATGCCTGCTTTAACAATAAATACACATACTATATCTGGACATCACCAGATAAACATTGGAATCAAATTAACTACATTGTGTGTACATGGGGTATCTACGTGGGGTGCCCCAGGGCTCTGTTCTGAGCCCAGTGCTCTTCAAAATCTTCATCAATGATTTGGATGAGGGGATAGATGAGGAACTCATCAAATTTGCAGACGACACCAAGCTGGCAGGAATAGTCAACACTCCAGAAGACAGGCTTAAGACACAGAAGGATCTTGACAGACTTGAATATTGAGCCCTATCTAACAAAATGAAATTCAATGGTGAAAAAAGTAAGGTTCTACAGTTAGGCAAAAACCAAATGTACAGGTAGAGTATAGGAGGTACCTTGCTCAATAGTAGTAACTATGAGAGGGATTATTATTATTATTAGTAGTAGTAGTAGTATTGATATTATTATTATTATTATTATTATTATTATTATTATTATTATTATTATTATTATATAATAGAGTTTGAAATTTGGACAGAAAATTGAAAAAAGACACATTTCCAGAGGCAAAGTATGGACCAGACAATGTTGAATTATTGGGATCAAATGTAAGAGCTAAATTTCTACAATTAAAAAGATGAGGTCTACCAGTAAGATTTGAACTGAAGACATACAATCAGGTATACCGAAATAAACAGGGTTTTGTGTGCAAAATTATATACAGTACAGCTTTAAGTGCATAGTCTGGTTTTCTTCCTAAAGAATACTAATCTAATTTTTAAAAATACATTTTAGAAGTAGGAAAGGTGGAAGAGAGAGAAAGAAATATAAAAATTTCGTGATATAGTAATATTTTAAAAGCCTAAATATACATCTGTATGCCACATTGCAACCCACATTATGAAAGCACACACCATGTGACTCCAGTCTGGTCATAGAGCAGCCCACCCTTTCCTGTAATCCCTAATCTCTCACTGGCAGTCTCTGCTCCTCTCTCCATTTACTATTCAGCTCATGCCATCAGGCTGCGCAGAAGCCAGTCATATGTCTACTCATATTGCTTATTGTATGAATAAGCAGGACAGGCTGCCTAGAAAGAGAAGCAAAAAGAAACATTGCCAGTCCTATCCAACATGGATGAAGAGAGATAAGGCTTCTGAGCTGGCCACAGTCATTTACTCTGCTTTCTCTAGTCTAGCACCACTAACATTCTCCTATACAACCATGCAAGTTGATATGCAATTACAGAGAGAAAAACTGATGTAGAACAAGAAAGAAGAATGGATTTTTATTGCAGCTGCCAAAAGATCACTAACCAATTTCATCTCCAGAAAGAGGACTATCCATTTTGTGCAGGTCAGGAGTGTAGCCCAGTGGTGGCGAACCTATGGCATGGGTGCCAGAGGTGGCACTCAGAGTCCTCTCTGTGGGCACGTGTGCCATCGCCCCAGTCCTAGGCCTTCAGCTGGGTTTTATAAAACCTTTTTGCCACCGTGTAAAAAAAAAAAAAAGGTTCAATCAATCAGTTCAACTTCTCGCAGGAAAAAAAAAAGATCTTGCAAAGTTGGAATTGATTGATTGAACTTTTTAGTCCCACACAGTCTGCTGTTACCACTGCAGCCACACCCACCCAATGGGCCACACCCACCTAATGGGCCACACCCATCCGGCACCTGACGATGCATAAGTGGGGTTTGGATTGCAGTTTGAGCACTCAGTCTCTAAAAGGTTCGCCATCACTGGTGTAGCCTATTCTGGTCTCATTCCCAATTCTGAATCTGAAGCAGCAATCAGGTAAAAATGGATCTCCAGTCCCCATCCCATTATTTAGTACTAGAAAAAATATAAATATCTTAAGAGCGTACAATTCTTTTTATTCAAAGAGAAAAATTAATCCATCAATGATAGATGAATAATACAAAATTTTGCTGAAATCAGTGCACTGGATTTCAGGTTGCACAGTCTTCTGATCATAGTAACCACTTGTACAACTGTCAGTAATTGCATAATTGAGCTTTGCTATTACTCTCCACCTCCATGATCTTCCTGGTGATACTATACTATTAACACAGTGAATAATAGAGTAAAAGATTATACTAAAGATTATCAAATCCAACCCCTGCTTAGTGCTGGATCCAATAGAGTATCACTGACAGATAACTGTTAAGTCTCTGTCTGAAGATCTCCAGTAACAAAGAATTCACTGTTTCATGTGACAGCATGTTCTCCTGGCTGACAGCTCATACTCTCATGAAATCCTCTCTGATGTCTAATCTGAAACTTCTTTCTTGTAGTTTTAACCCATTGGTTCTGGTTGTGTTCTTTGGAGCAGCGGAGTGTAAGTCCACTCTCTCTTCAGTGTGACAATTCTTCAGATATTAGAAATAGTTATCATATCTCCTCTCAGTTGTTTTTTCTGTAGGCTAATCATATTTACATCCATTATTTGTTCCAAATAAGGCTTGATTTCTAGTCTCTATCATCATGGCAGCCCTGTTCTGAACTTCCTTCTTCTGTTATGCCCTTTTTGAACTGTGGTGCCCAAAACAGGACAAAGTGCAGGTAGTCCTCTAGCTACTACCATTCGTTTAATGACTGTTCAAAGTTATGATGGCCTCATAAATATGATTTACAACCTGTCCTCAGAGTTACAAGCATCATGCCACTTCACGTGATCACAAGGCTTCCCTCCAAGGCTGAAGTGAAGCCATTAACAAGACCTTTTTCGGTGCAGAGATTTGGACCCTTGTGAGCCCTTCTAATGGTAGCACCATCTAGACTTTGTCCAGCTGTGCTATGTATTACTACCTGTAAGTACCATCAAAATGAAATGGAGGAATATCATTTAGAAGGCCAAAGACAGGAAAACTGACCTACAGATACATTTTTATTATTTTCTGCAGTAAAAAAATAAATAAATAATTATTTGTAGGAAGGAGACATACATTAAGGAGGAGGATAAAGTTAAGGAATAATGGAAATGAGGGTGAATTGAAAAATAAATAAATAAATTATTCATTTACAAGAGATAAAATTAACATGCTCAGAACTGCTCAGAAATAAGAGTATGGATGACATTGAAATATAATTGTTGTAACTCAACAAATATATATGAGCCTATCTTTCTAGAAAGCCTATCCAGAAGATTGGAATTAGAGCAATCAGAAGAGTCACTCAGAGTCAAGTAAACACCTATTAATTTCTACATCTAATTGTTGGCCTTCTCCATCAC
>NW_015396216.1:0-8564 GCF_001527695.2 Protobothrops mucrosquamatus
GGGGGGGGGGGGGGGGGCTTACAGAGCTAAGACTGAATGCATTTCAGCATAGATGGCCACCACAAAATTGTACATTGGCTCCCAACTGGCCTGGGCCAGGGCCAAGGCAGCGGGGGCCGTTCCCTCACTGTTTCCAGGATGGCTTCGCGGGCCACATGAAACCACGTCGCGGGCTGCATCCGGCCCCCGGGCCTTGTGTTTGACATGTTTGGTATAGGGTCTCCTGCTTGAATGGGGGTGGGGGTTGGACTAGAAGACCTCCAAGGTCCCTTCCAGCTCTATTCTGATTGATTGAAAAAGGCAGTAGAAAAGGATGCTCACATTTAATCATCGTGTGTCTCAGGATTTACCAAATCTGATTAACCCAGGCAGGGTAGGGGAAACAGCGCATGTTGTTGGACAAATGACTTTGCCTATAGCAGTGGTTCTCAACCTGTGGGTCGGGACCCCATTTGGGGTCGATCAACCATTTCATGGGGGTCGCCAAGCAAGGCTGTCTGCCATTTTTTTGTCCACCATTTTTTCCCCCCTTTTCTGGTGGGTGCCTTACCTCCCTTGGGCTAGGCCAGCTGATGGTCGGCCTGCTCCGTCTCTGCCGCTTGCCAGCTACGCCTCGGCCGGCGCAGGGGGCGGAACCACGCATGCGTGGCGCTCCCGGGCAGGGAAAGTCCTCGACTTACGACCGGTTGGGTAGTCCTCGACTTACGACTGGTTTAGTCCTCGACTTACGACCGGTTTAGTCCTCGACTTACGACCGGTTGGGGTCGCGGCATTAAAAAGGTTGAGAACCACTGGCCTATAGCCTCATGCCTAATAACTGAAAGCACTAAACTGGCTTCAATGAGTTGGGAATTGGGCCTGCCACCAAGTGGTAACAATGGAATTCAGATTCTCGTGAACATTACCCCCCAAAATAATTGGCCACTGCAAGCAAATGGACATTCCACTATGTCTTTCTTCTGGGTTGTCTACAAATGGTGTTGGGGTGCTTGGAATATCTCTGCAAGATGCCAATTTAAGGATAAAACATGTGGGGAAAGAAAGTTTCAGAAACAAAAATTGGTGGGGAAAGAAAGTTTCAACAAGCTTTAACCTACCGTACGTAGGAGCAGATGTGGCACTCAGCTCTCTCTTCAACTCCTTCAGATTTTTGCTTACTGTGTTGGTTTATTATAGACAAGACAGCTGCTAATAATCTGAGCAAAGTGGAGGAGGGGAGCTTTGCCCATAGAAGGCAGACCCGCTGGATGCTATCTGTACCACCCAATTCTCAGTTCGGGCAGGATTAAATCTGCGCCACTATGCTGGCTAAAAACTCAGTGTTTTTTCCAAAATGCGCTGATTTCATGAAGGAAATCCAGCTGGGTTCCAAAATCTGAACTAAGCATTTTTTTCATGAAGCATTTTTTTCATGTTTCTATTTCCTGGCTATTAAGTACTAGGAATAAAATTACTGATGCTGTCGACTATAATCTTAATTTATTGCCCCACTGGGGTGATTGAAAACCTGGTTCAAACTGAATCCTTACAGGTAGTCCTCGACTTACAACCATTTGTTTAGTGACCATTTGAAATTACGATGGCATTGAAAAAGTGACTTACAACTGTTTTTCCCACTTTAGGACCGTGGCAGCTTCCTCGTGGTCACATGATCAAGATTTGGACCCTTGGCAACTGACTCGTACTTATGACAGTTGCCACGTCCTGCGGCCACATGATCCCCCTTTGCCACCTTCTCACAAGCAAAGTCAATGGGGAAGTGAGTTTTGTCCCATTTTACCTTTCTTGTCAGTTAAGTGAATCACTGCAGTTGTTCAGTTAGTAACATGGTTGTTAAGTGAATCTGGCTTCCCCATTGACTTTGCTTGTCAGAAGGTTGCAAAAGGTGATCACGTGATCCCAGGAGACTGCAATGTTCATAAATGTGAGTCAGTTGCCAAGCGGCTAGATTTTGGTCACGTGACCATGCAGAGGCTGCAACCGTCGTAAATGTGAAAAACAATCATAAGGCACTTTTTCCAAGGCCGTTGTAACTTTGAACAGTCACTAAACAAGTGGTTGTAAGTCGAGGACTACCTGTATATACCTGGGGAGGAACCAGGGATTGTCCCTACAACTGAATCTCAAAAGATTCAGTGCGGAAAAACTTTGCCAAAGCCCTGTCCAGATTCAAAGGAAGTCTGCACTGCTACAGTCGGGCAAGGCTCTCCCAAAATATCAGATGCTTAACAGTCATGCTTTTTTTCTCCAACTCTAAAGAAGGATGTGACACAAGATTTGGGCAATGTTCAAAGCATCCTGTCTCTCTCTTCCGTGTCTACAAGCTTGGAACTTAACAAGGAAACAGGAGGCGGTTCCTGATGACCTGGAGTCTCAAAAAAAAAAATGAATACACGCACAGAGCTCCCCCCAGCATAATAAAAAGCTCCAATAAACCGTGGAGGACTTCCATTAGAAGGAATACACACAAAATTGCAGTGAAGAAAATTTACGACCTTGAAAACTACACATTTGGGCTGCTTCCCGTGGGTGAGGGAAAAAAGCCAACTCTTGAATGAATGAAAAGCTATTAGCTCAGGTGCTCAGTGCATTCCTTTCTTGCTCTTTTGCCTGGCTGAGGCAGTTTGTGGGGCATGCTTGAATTCGTTGATCTGACCCACCGGCTGAAAGCATTGGGTTCTTTTAACACGTCTAGTGTAAAAAGAAGGTTGTTTTGCTAAGTAACGGTATACCTATGACTCGGATCGCTTTTGTTCTGTGCGCTATTGAGAACTGAAGATGTAAACATTAAAGTATTATTTGTGGGGCGCAAAGGCTAACAGGCAAAAGAAGAGGAATTTATTTTGGGGTGGGGATTCTCTGCAGAGCAGCAACTCTTTCATTCTTTCCTTCTATCGTACCAGGTCAAAATTAAGGATGTTCTGCATGTCGGATCCAAAGCTAAAAAGGTTCTTCAGGGAGGATGTGGGCACTTGAGACAACCTCCTTAAACTAAATAGTTATTTCCTGAGATGACATGATAGCCAATCCCAGGGAAACCTATGTTTGAATTGAGGCACCAATAGAGGTTGTTTAGTGTGGAATCCTTTGTGCTCTCTCAGCTTGGTTGTGGGTGCTCCATCACTGAAGGTCTTTAAGAAAAGACTGGACAGCCACCTGTCTAAAATGGGGTCTCCTGTTTGAGTAGGGAGTTGAACTAGATGACCTCCAAGGTCCCTTCCAGCTCTAGTTTTGATTGATTGATATGCTTCCCAACTCTATGATTCTATGAGAAATGACTGCTTTAAATGCAAGGCTGCTAATATGCAAACTATAAAACATATTGTGCAAGACCGCTCACGACAACGTGCGTTCTCTGGTTCCCTAGAACAGGGCTTTTCAACCTGTGGTACGGGTACCACCTGTGGTACATTGGCACCTGGCAGCTGGTACGCGACCATCCTAGAAAAGTGGTAGCGGGGGAAGGGAATGAGCTGAACCGGTGGCAGCACCGCACAAGCCTGAGCAAGAGATGGCTGGAGCTGCAGGGCTGTCAGGGCTTAGCGGAAACACCAGCATCAGCGCCAGGCTCCAGCTGATCGGCGCTTCTTCAGGGCTGTCAGGGCTCAGTGGAAGCACCAGGATCAGTGCCAGGCTCCAGCTGGAGCTCGGCGCTGATCCTGGTGCTTCTGCTGAGCCCTGAAGAAGCGCCGATCAGCTGGAATGTTACAGCGTCTCCAGGGTCTTGTGACTTACATTCAGATGCTTGGCAACTGATTCATATTTATGATGGTCACAGTGTCCCAGGGTCATGTGAAGTGACCAAAACCTGCTGCAACCACCCAGCAGACGGGGGGAATAAAAAGCAAACACCCCCCATCCCACCTCCACTGCCAATCCTCAACAGAAATGCTCACAACAATGAAAACCTCGGACAGGAGGAAGAGCACCGCCGGGTGGGCAGGCAGGTGTCTTGCTCGGCTGTGGCTTGGGGGGCACTTTTTTCAGTGCCATTGTAACTTCGAACAGTCATTAAGTGAACTGTTGTAAGTCGAGGACTACCTGTACTTTATCACTTTTTTCCTCTCTTTTTTTTGGGGGTCATCAAGGTTTTGACACCTTGCTAGGCGACTGGTGGTACTCAGATATTGCCATATCCTAAAAGTGGTACAATGGGTGAAAAGGTTGAAAAGCCCTGCCCTAGAAGATCTGCAGAAGCAATACCAGTGATCGCTGGATAGCTGAATTGGATAACCAGTTATGAGACCACGGCCGTACCCCCACAGACGTTTAGTGTATAATTGACTGTATGTGTATGTTTACTGCTCTTCTGACATGTTCTCATCATAAGTAAATAAAAAGTGCAAGGGAGGCTACAATTAAGGCAACACTAACTGAGAAGCAGAGAGCATCTGCTTCTCTTTCCTGCTAGCCTACAGTCATCCAGATTTGCCGCAACCCAAGAAGCTTATTCCTCATGGTCAAAACATCCTAAGCTATTTTGGATTTTGATCTCACCAAAGCATGGAAACACAAATCGTTTAGGGCTTGTTTCTTCTGAACCACAAAATGCTTTCCATTTTTCATGTACTCTTCTTTCTAAACCATATCCTCACCAGCCAGATGGCGTTCAAGGCTGGCCTTGGGCTGTTCAGGAGTTTCAATTTTGCTCTGGGGAAAAAAAAACTGAAAGCACAATTTCTGATGGACTTTCAGATATTAAGGGCAATTTTGATCCAGAGGTTCACCATTTTGCAAAGATTCTTTACCCTCCCACAAACTAACAGAAATTTACAATAATTAAATCTTTCAGTTCTGAAAAGACACCACTGAGTTGTACAACAACATGCTGTCACCATCTATCTTTATAATTCTAATTTTACCAGATACCTTTATAGAAGGATTAGCAGTTTGAAATCTGTCTGGAAGAAATTGGTCAGCTCTGGAAAAAAAGTTTTATGCTCCTTGGAATAAATTCCTGGTACAATCAGCTTTTAGAGACATGGCTTTTCTTTAGAAATCAAAGCACAAGCAAGTATATATTTGTGCCAGGCAAGATCATGTAGCATTTCTGGCCATTATCTCTTGTCTGAACATTCAGGCATAGCAAGAAAAACCTAGACATTTCAGAATACAAATTTTGGATCCCACAAAATTCTATTTCTATTGTAAAACCAAAGGACTTTATTCCTCTCCATCAACAGATCTGAAAACATTATTTCAGCCCCTGTAAGTGTTCAACTCTGATCAAATAATAAACATTGTAAACCTAAAAACCTGATACCAAGCCTAGTTAGAAGCCACATTCTGAGTGCCCCAACCTGATCAATGAAATTTTATATCTGATTTATCATTCGATATACACCCACATTTTACATTTGCTTCATGCCATAAAGGCAAAAATCAAAGAGGTAAGGACAATGTGAAAGGGGAAAAAATATAGATAGTCCTCAACCTACAATCACCCAAATTTCCATTGCTAAGTAAGGCAGTTGTTAAGTGAGTTTTGCCCCATTTTATGACCTTTCTTGCCACAATTGTTAAGTGAATCACTTCAGTTGTTAAGTTAGTAACACAGCTGTTTAGTGAACCTGGACTCCATTGACTTTGCTTGTCAGAAGGTCACAAAAGGGGATCATGTGACCCCAGGACACTGCAGTCACCATAAATTTGAGTCAGTTGCTGTGCATCTGAATTTTGATCATGTGATCACGGGGAAGCTGCAATGGTCATAAGTATGAGAAACGGTCATAAGTCATTTCTTCCAGTGTCGTAACTGCGAACAGTCACTAAACACATGGTTGTAAGTCAAGAACTACCTGTATAGGGTGGCAAAAAACACTGCTGGAAGGAACACTGATTTTCCCTAGCAATATGAGATCATAAAGGAAGATATAGTGAAGAAATATATTATTTTTCCTTAATTTTCTTCTCTTCCTCACATATAACAATGTTTTCATATTTCAAAATGTTGATAAGAATACCACACTCTTACATTTAAGGATCTAGTTCAGGGCTTTTCAACCAGTGGTACGGGTACTACTTGTGGTACATTGGCACCTGGCAGGTGGTACGCGACCATCCTAGAAAAGTAGCGGGGGAGGGGAATGAGCTGAACTGGTGGCAGCACCGCACAAGCCTGAGCGAGAGACGGCTGGAGCTGCAGGGCTGTCAGGGCTCAGCGGAAGCGCCAGGATCAGCGCTTCTTCGGGACTGTCAGGGCTCAGTGGAAGTGCCAGGATCAGTGCCAGGATCCAGCTGGAGCTCAGCGCTGATCCTGGTGCTTCTGCTGAGCCCAGAAGAAGCGCCGATCAGCTGGAATGTTGCAGCCTCTCCAGGGTCTTGTGATTTACATTCAGATGCTTGGCAACTGATTCATATTTATGACGGTCACCGTGTCCCAGGGTCATGTGAAGTGACCAAAACCTGCTGCAACCACCCAGCAGACGGGGGGAATAAAAACCAAACACCCCCCCACCCCACCCCCGCTGCCAATCCTCAACAGAAATGCTCACAACAATGAAAACCTCAGACAGGAGGAAGAGCGCCGCCAGGTGGGCAGGCAGGTGTCTTGCTCGGCTGTGGCTTGGGGGGCACTTTTTTCAGTGCCATTGTAACTTCGAACAGTCACTAAGTGAACTGTTGTAAGTCGAGGACTATCTCACTTTTTTCCTCTCTTTTTTTTTTTGGATCATCAGGTTTTTGAGACCTTGCTAGGCGACTGATGGTACTCGGATGTTGCCATATCCTAAAAGTGGTACAATGGGTGAAAAGGTTGAAAAGCCCTGATTTAGTGGATTAACTGAATACTAATTTCTTCTTTCAGCACAGGAACTCCTATTTTTTCTAAGTTGAAGTCAACCATGTTTTAAAGTATAATAATAAAGGTGCCATTGCCAAAACTTTCCTTAAATACAGTGCAGTCCACAAAGAATATTTTAAATATTTCAATGAATGCTCAGATTTCTTCAAACTTGCAGAATTTGCAGCAAAGGAAGCAGAAGGAGCGGAACATGATAAATGTCTCAAAATATAAATTTGCTCCAAAATGTACATCACAACAGAGAGGTCTAGCATTATAGTCACAGATTCTATAATCAATAAACCACAGAAAGATTTAGTAGGAGTCTGAAATAGAAAACTTACTAGTTGTCCTTAGATGACCTTGTGATAATGTGAAGATTAAAACATTTTTAATGGAAAACAGTATTGTGGAACTATATTAATAAGGATTGTCTGCTTTACAAATTTGACATAAAACAACCTATTTTATGCAATATGTAATTTTATTCCCAATTATTTAAATAGCTAGAAGTATTTCCCTTCGTTCCGTCACACATATGTTTATAAAAATCCATAGTTAAGAGTCATCTTATATTTGTATTCCCAAACACAATAAAACTGCATACAAAGCAGAAGGTAAAAAGCCAGTCAGCATAAATATTTAAACAGACCAATGGAAACGTATTTTAATTCTTAAAAAGGTATTTTTTCTCAAGGATAAAGAATGATCAAAGTTTATTCAATACTACAGAAACTTTCACCAATACTAACACTAGCTGTTTTATCAGATTATTAACCAGTGGAACAACCTGCCTCCAGAAGTGGTGAATGCGCCAACACTGGAAGTTTTTAAGAAGAAACTGGACAGCCATTTGTCTGAAATGGTATAGGGTTTCCTGCCTGAGCAGGAGGTTGGACTAGATGACCTCCAAGGTCCCTTCCAACTTTATCATCATCATCATCATCATCATCATCATCATCATCATCATCATCACCATCACTATTATTATTATTATTATTATTATTATTATTATTATTATTATTATTATTATTATTATATAGAGTGGCAATAAACAAGACTTGATTTTTTTTTCCAAAACATTTCATTTAACACTAGTCTGAGTAGTGACACAAACGAAAACTCAAAAATACACTCTACACAGAATTCCTATTCCACACAAATGGCACCAGGGAAGAAAGAGCCAAGGCATATACAATACAGCTATACACAAACTAGCATACATTCATGCCTAGAGAGACATGAAAATAGTTACTGTAAAAACAAAAGTTACACAGAATTAGGCTTATGGCTCAGGAAAAAAATGGACACGTAAGGAGGGGAAAAACATTTCTAAAGTTGTTTTAACCTTACTATTTTGCACAAAGAAGGTTGCAAAGCAAGCAGGAGGAACACCTTGTGACATAGAATTCCTTTTGAATTCATTTCAGGAAGTTATCAAGCTGACCCTAACCTTGAAATACATTTTTAATTGGATCACTGCTACTTAACTGTGTGAGAAATTTCCCTGGCTGAAACATTAGCACAACAAAGGGCTTTTAAAAAAGCCACAATACAATACAGGTAGTCCTCGACTAACAACACTTCATTTAGTGACCATTCAAAGTTACAATGACACTGAAAAAGTGACCTATGACCGTTTTTCACACGACCATTGCAGCATCCCCATGGTCACGTGATCCAAATTTAGATGCTTGGCAACTGAATCATATTTATGACAGTGGCAGTGTCCTGGGGTCATGTTATCATCTTTCGTGACCTTTTGACAAGCAAAGTCAGTGGG
>NW_015396217.1:0-4336 GCF_001527695.2 Protobothrops mucrosquamatus
AGAAGCTTCTTCAGTTCTGACTGATGGGGAATCATTTTCAAAGAAGAAGAAAAAAAACAAGTCCAGTTCCCTTTTGGAAAAAGCACCACTGGTGACCTGCTTTGAGTTCTTTCCACCAAGTAAACATAACCAAATAATTTAAAGAGATGAAAATGGCCTCAAAAGTCCTCTGAAACACAAAATGCTTTAAAAGGACAAAAGTGTGTGCGCCTTTCGTTTTCAGCACAAGCCTAAGTCTAGAGTCCTAAGGCACACCGTGCCTTACAACTAAAGTAGAATATGTGCTGGAAGGTGTCCTAAAAGCTTAATTCAATTCTCACCAGTACCAGTAATAAAAGATATTTTGAAAACTGTGGTTGTTTTTTTTAAAGCAGAAAGAATGTGACACGCAGCTTGCATATTAATTATCATTACTAGAACGAGTTTCTTGGAAGGCGTACAAGGGAGTAATAAAGTTGCGTAAATAAAACAAAAACAATGTAGACATTTTATCGTTGAATTCCCCCTGCTTGAAAACATGTTTATGCTGCTCCTTGCAAGTTCAGATTGACGCTACACCAAGGACCGTGATGTCATCCATGAGCTAAGCTTTGGCACATTCATATCTTCCAGGAAAACCATCCAGATTAGACTCCCCTTCGCCAAGTCCCAATTATTTTTCCAACAAGAAAGGAAACATTCTAAGTGCTCATATTTCAACTTTAAAACTGCGCTTTTTAAAAAATACGGGTTGTCTCAAGCGGGTAGACAACATTCTCATAATTTACGCCACCAAGACGCAGGCTTGGTTCCTTGGTTTCATCTCTCATTAGCATTAATGGCAGATGTAATGCCTCCAGCATCAGAATCCAATAACTGGTTACTTAAGAAGTGCCAAACATTATCTGCTTGTGGACAGCTATATATAAACCTTATGCAATAGCCCAACTGTATTGACTAGCCAGGAGAAGCAGATTCCCCTATGACCTCTGCAGCAGTTTCTAGAGCATTTGGGAATTAGAAGTCTTCTCCTCCCCATGAGTGTCTACAAGGAACAAGGGATAAGCATGTGTCACAACATGAACTTTGCTCCTCACATCTTTTGGACTTCAGACACAAGTATAAAAGGGCAGATCTTAGGGACTCCATAATGCACATTTGACACTCAAGAATCATTATAGCTACCTCGATACCTATGACTCTAGACTGAAAGTACCCCATGGAAGGACTTCACATTGGAACAGAATCATCTGTTAAACCTACTCACTGCTGCCTGAGAAAACTTGATGTGCGGTATTAAAAAACAGTTAAGTTACTTTGACCCAAGGCCAAAAAGCGGAATATAATTACAAATCCTAGACACCCTGTATTATGAATACTTTGCAAACAAAAAGAATAGAGTGTCTTTATCTCCACCCCAAATCTTACAGTAACATTTAATAGTTGCAATGTTCGTGCTTATTGTTTTTCAGATCTTTAATGTAAGATTAGTCTGCTCTACCCCTGAACCTCCCAAATGTGCTGAGAATACGGTACTGAGCAACTGTTGGCACTGTAGTGGTTGACCACAATCTAGTCTTTCTTAACCTGGTGCCCTCCCAGTCTATCAGGGCAGTAACCCCCATGCTAATTCTAGGATGTGGACCCAATATTTTGGACAACAGATGAAGACTGCAGGCCTAAAGAGTAAAAGAAACAGCTTCACTTTTAGTCCCTAACAAGTAAAAGCATCTCATTTATTCACAAAACATATTAAGATGTTTAGAATCATTATGATCATCAAATGACAGAATCTAGGGGGAAGACAGGTGCAGTTATATGCAAGAGAACCAAGCATTTGTACCTAAATCCGACTAATAGACTTTAAAGAACGCTGTTTTTCCTATAATACCTTCAAAAAATTGCAGCTTACAACCAGATGAATCTGATACTAAATCACTAAAAGGTCAACTAAAAATGCATTTAGAAGACTCTCCAATGGGCAAAAACTTTCTGCCCTCTAACTACTTTACACACAGATCTAACTAGAAAACTCTCTCTTCATACCCTATGCCTCTATCATGTGCCCACACATGCAAATTCTCCCTACACGGGAGTAGGAAGAATACCAATACTGTACTTGTGATTGTAGTCACAATTTACATATTTAAAATCCTGCACAAGTCCCCTCTCCAGCTTATTTAAATAACAAAAAATTATATTTAATGCAAAGTATTAATTTCAAATCAACAAAAAAACAGATATTGATATTTAAAACAGCATACCTTAATATTAAAAATCTACTACTGAGATAAAGTTGATGCGAGCCAGACATGTAAAAATAACCAATTCATTTAAAAAAACATTTTACAATTGAACAGTAAAGTGCGGTATTTATCTGAAGCTTTCATAGGGAATAACAATTTTTTGTTACTGCACACCATGGCAGGTATTCTCCACTGGCTAAAATTGCTGTAATAGTTGCAGCCTCACCTGAAGAGAAATAGTTTAACTCAGATAACCTCCGGCTAAGTTTACTGTATAACATGTTATATAAATGGAGCTGCCTTTGTTTTTCAGACACTTATTTTATTTTTAGTGCTTTCAAGTCAGTGTTGATTGCTGGCAATTGCTTGGACAAGTCCCTGCCGTTTTCTTGGCAGGATTTCCGAAGTGGTTTTCCCTTGCAGCCTTCTTCCTGGGACAGACATACGGAAGAGGGACTGGCCCAAATTCACCCAACTGTCTTCGTGCCTAAGGCAGGATTAGAACTGACAGCTTCCCAGTTTCTAGCCTTGTGCCTTAACCACTACATCACTCTGTCTCTTCTCCCCCCTCTCTCTCTCTCACTTCTAGACACTACAATCTCCTAAATTCTTAAAACAGTATTGGTCATACTGGTTATTTTTTTATACAACTTCATGGAGTTGTTTGTTGATTTTGTAATATCATTCCGTACCGCAAGTTTGTTAACCTCTCCTTGGTGCATCTATTTCCCAAGGTAAGGAAATACCTGGTTTAACACCCTGGGTCTAGGACAGACATGTCCAAAGTCCGGCCCGCGGGCCATTTGCGGCCCGCGTTCCGGTTTAATCCGGCCCTCGAACAGCCCTCCCTGCTCTATGTAAATGCGGCCCTCCCACGGCCCTCCGGCAAGTCCCATGAGAGAGAGAGAGACAGAGACAGAGACAGAGGCACTTGCACTTGCACTTCTGTCTCTGTCTCTGTCTCTCTCTCTCTCTCATGGGACTTGCCCCCTCGCAGGGCTCCTCATTGGCCCTGCGCCCGGGTGTCCCGCCCCCTGGGAGAAGGGCGGCCAGGAAGTCCCTTTCCCGGGCTGGCCCCGTCCCAGGCGCACGTGGCTGGGGAGCCATGCGGGGAAGCCCCGGGATCCCCGCTGGGAGCAACCCCCCCCGGAGCCTTTGCTGAGTGGGCCAGCCCTCCCGTAAGCTGCAGCCCCGAGAGAGCAGCCCCTGTGATGTCCAGCCGGCACAACCTTTGGCCAAGCAGCAGCAGAGCTGGAGATGGAAGGTCAGTGGCAGGGGGGGAGGGAGGGAGCTCTGAGTCCGCAGAGCACCGCCGCGAAGCGGCCACGGGGCGGTTGGCACCCCCCCAGCTTACCTGTACCAGGCAGCAGTCCTGGCTGGAGCATTGCTTCCTGGCCTGTCCCCAGGCCGCTCCCTGCGCAGCCGAGCTGGCCACGTGTCTCCCCGGGCTGGGCCGCGTGACAGTCCTTGCTGGGGCGGCAGCCGGCGGGGGCATCGCTCCCTGGGCTGTCCCCAGGCCGCTCCCTGCCTGGGCAGCCGAGCCGGCCACGCGTCTCCCCGAGCCAGTCCGTGGTGCCCTGGGCGCCTTCTGCTGCCTCCTGCCCCCCCCCCCACATGCTTGGCCATCCCAGGACCTCTGCCCATTTTCCCACGCCCGGAGCAGGAGAGGAAGCGCTGCTTTCTGGGCATCAAAAGGGGCTTACCACTCCCAGCCCCCCGTCCACCGGGGCGACGGCGCTCCTCTGGACCGGGGCTGTGCGAATCGCAGGCTGCAGGATTTGGCCCTGGAAAGGCTGGACTGGCCAGCCGGCCGGGGAGGCCAAGCAGCCCCAGCGAGGGAGCCGCCCCCACCCTGTGGCCGGCTGGCCAGGAATCCCATCCGGCTTGGCGGGAAGCTCGGGGGCCGCCTGACTGCTGCAGGGGTGTCCACCTCAGCCGCTTCTGGCAGGCCCGCTAATTGTGGGCTCCCTGCTGGCTTCCTCCGAGAGCCAGGCGTCCGGGACTCCACGGAGCCGCCCCTAATTGCGCCCCGCGAGGGCTCGACTGAGCCCCGGCCTGATCTCCAAAATTCTTTCTGCCTCCTGGGGGAAGTTGCGCTTCGTGGCCCAATT
>NW_015396217.1:5019-8563 GCF_001527695.2 Protobothrops mucrosquamatus
GCTGCGGGAGAGGGAGCAGTAAAAGAAAAAAAAAGAGTGCTGGGGGGAATCAAGCAAGCAGCAGCGGCTTAGATGGTGCCAATCCAGAGGATTGGAGTACGGAAGTTTCCAAAACAGGAAAAGGAGGGAATAGAGAGCAGGACATAAGGTGGGTGGAGGGGGGGGAGCGGGGAGTTGCACGCATGCCTACGCAATTAACGTGGCATAAAATAATTCATTTGCATTTAATTTTAATGGTTCAAAGAATGTTCGGAAAATTGTTCGGCCCTCCAGCACGTTCACTTCATCCAATCTGGCCCTCTTTGAAAAAAGTTTGGACACCCCTGGTCTAGGAGATTGAAAAAGAATTCAAGAGGTCACTTGCTTGAACTTCACTTCCATCACCAATGCACTGGGAGACCTTTACACCTCTCTCTCAACCCTAAAGTGCTGACATTGTCTTTCCATGCTAGATTGTGTAGACTGCAACAAGTTCATGCCACAGGTGGTTGCCAAAATGTACATAAGCATTGCAATTGTCAGCTTGGGAATTTCCCCCGATTGTCCCAGCTGCCTGATGTACAGGACTGGCATTCAAAGCAAGCAAACCAAAAGCCCATGTCAGGCCTATGAAATTTATTGGGGCTAAAAAAAACCTGACCACTGGAGTTAGAATGGAGTTGAAGCCAGTTGTAGATTCTGCCGTGGTTATTTATTCATTGCCCAAACTTTCTGTTACCCAATACCCCTTATCAGAAAATCCCTTTTTTTACTTAATGCAGGTGAAATCATTTAAGTCAGTTTAAATATCCCCGGTGTGGTTGGGAAATGGGGTCATGGGTCATTGCAGAAAGAAAAAGCACTTTTACCCAAATTTTCCATAATTTACCTAGCTTTGGGAAGCATCATATGCTGTCACCTTTTCCTTTCCATCTATTGTAAGTTTCTTCCATCCTCAAACAATTCCCACTTAGCACAGATATATTTTAAATTATCCCTTGCTTGTCACTCAGGAACTCATCCTTTTTCTAATCCACAGCCTTGTTGGCTGAGGATGATGGGTGAGGAGTTCAAACCCTCTGGAAGACACCAGGTTGGGGAACCTCTTTGAACAGCCTTGTTGGCTGAGGATGATGGAAGCAGACTCCAACCTGTCTGGAAGATACCAGGCTGGCGAAGCCTTTTAAGTGGCTGAGGATGATGGGAGCAGAGTCCAACCCCTCTGGCTGATACCAGGATAGGGAAGCCCTTTGAATGGCTGAGGATGATGGGAGAAGAGTCCAACCACTTCGGAAGATACCCGCCTGAGAAAACTCTTTAAACAGCCTTGTCGGCTGAGGATGATGGGAGAGGAGTCCAAGCCCTCTGGAAGATAGCAGATTGGGAAAGCCTTTAACGGCCGTGGTGGCTGAGGATGATGGGAGCGGAGTCCAACCTATTTGGGAGCCGATGTCTTGGGGAGGGGGCGTCTAGGGCCACAGTGGCTGAGGATGATGGGGAAAGAAGTCCAATCTGACGATGCCGGGGAAAGCGGGGGGGGGGCTGGCTGGGGACGATGGGAGTTGGAGTTCAACGTCAGGCTGAGGACAGCTGCTCCGAAGAGGGCTTGGAGGGCTGAACCTGACAGGGGGAGAACATTTCTGCCTCGCCCGGCTCCCCTCCCGCCCCGAGAGGCGACCCGCTCCCCGAGCAAGGCCGGGCCTCACCAGACTCCATCCTCCTTCCGCGTCACCGCCACCACCATCCTCTCATCTCAGCGCCGCCGCCTCCTTCGGCCGCTTCCTTTCTTTCTTTCCCTCAGGCGGCGGCGCCCAGCCTCCTCCTCCTCCCCCTCCCCCTCCTCTTCCCCACGGAAAACAACACGACGACGGCTGTCTCCGCCCGCGCGGCGCACGCCGGGAGTTGTGGTCTCCATCGCGCGCCCCTGCGCCCTCCTCTTACGGCCCTTCCGCTCCGCGCACTCCAATTCCCATCGGCCCCTCGGATGCTTTCCGCGGCGCCTGCGCGCGAGAGAAGCCCACGTTCGGGGAAGTGGGAGGGGCTCGGCCGGGGGGCGGGGGCGCCGCGGCTATTGGTCGCTCGCCTAGCGGTCGCCCCTCAGGATTGGTGGCGTGGGGGACGGTCGGCTCCGCCTCCTCCCGGGTCGGGGAGTCTGCGCAGGCGCGCACGAGGATCATCAGTCTCCGGCATGGAGGGACAAGAGGGCGGTGGGTCCGTCTCTAACGTGGAGCTCTGCAACTTGGCTTACGCGGGGCTGCTGGAGGAGGTCAAGGAGCGGCTGGCCGCCAACCGGAGCCTGGCGACGCGAGCCGATCAGGTTGGCCCGGCAGCCGGGAAAAGAACGTGGTCGGGCTTGGTGGTTTTGACACAAACCATGGTTTATTGGATCCTGGCTTGTCGCGCAGACCTCTATAGGCTTGTTTTGCACGGCTTAAATATGGCTTCCCAACCACAGAGTTGGCCCAGTGCACTAAGCCGGCATCAGGCATCGTGACTTAGTGCATTCTGGCATATTCAATAAACCATGTTTTTTCCAATATGTACAAATAATACAATGGAGACCGTAATATTAAGGAATCAAAACCAAAACCTTTTTTGTACCACAAATGCTTTGATGCAATCGGTAGTGGTATATTCCATATCCAATTTTGGATAAAAGTCTTCAAAACTATTAGGTTTATCAAATCTATAGCCAATACTTTTACTGTTGCATAGACTAATCTTCATAAGCATCTTTCTTACCATTTCCCCCACTCCTCCAATTTTCATTAGAATTCAGGATCAGCATTCTGAACTTAAATGTTTTTCTTGAGGATTTTATGTGCAAAATACAACAATATTTGTACATATTGGCTTGCTTGAGATACTTCTTAAACAGCAGCAACTTTATTATAAAGTGAAAGGAGACACCTATAGAGAGAAAACTTCCTCAAGCTGGGTGACTTCCAGATATGAGGTTCAGCTACCAGATCTCTCAATAAGGATCATGCAGTTTGAGGAATTCTGGGAATTGAAGTTCACTTATTTGGAGGGGTTTAAATTTAGGGAAAGCTGCTTTGAAGGATGAAGTGGTCTCTTTATGGGAGCATGTATCAGTTGACTTCATATCTGTAAACAAAAAGCACTTATCTCCATTTTTTTTTCCTGTGTCCATAATCTTATCTTCTCCATTCAGGACAATAGGACAGCTCTACATTGGGCATGTTCAGCTGGTCATTCGGATGTCGTTCATTTTTTGCTAAGCCTGGGGGTGCCTGTTAATGACAAGGATGATGTAAGTATCGCCCTTTATTTATATAATAATAATAATAATAATAATAATAATAATAATAATATTAATATTAATATTAATATTAATATTAATATTAATATTAATATTAATAGTTGTACGGGACCTTGGAGGTCATCGAGTCCAACCCGCTGCTCAGGCAGGAAACCCTACACCATTTCGGACAAATGGCTGTCCAGTCTCTTCTTAAAAACTTCCAGTGTTGGAGCATTCACCGCTTCTGGAGGCAGGTTGTTCCACTGGTTAATTGTTCTCACTGTCAGGAAGTTTCTCCTT
>NW_015396217.1:15885-16979 GCF_001527695.2 Protobothrops mucrosquamatus
GCGGGGTATAAATTTAATAAAATGAAATGAAATGAAATCAAGGGGGCTTCCCTTGGGGGACCAAAATGGCGCCCTCTCAGTGTGTGAATTCCAACCAGCTCTTTTCAATTCATGAAGGTGATGGAGTAACTACAGGGCCCTTTTGGTGGCCCAGTAATTCAAACTCAACATAGAATAATAGGGTTGGAGGGGACCATGGCGGTCTTCCACCCCAACCCCTTGCCCATGGCAGGAGATCCTAACCACCCTGGACAAAAGACTGCCCAGTCTCTTCTCGAAAACCTCCAGCGTTGTAGCACCCACAACTTCTGAAGGCAAGCCGTTCCACTGATTGATTGTTCTCACTGCCAGGACATTTCTCCTTATTTCTAGGTTGGATTTCACTCGAAAGGAAATGCTTCCATCACATCTCTATTACAATTCGGTTAGGACTTCAAGAAAATGTGTCGATTCCCTAACACAGTGTTTCTCAACCTTGACAATTTTAAGGCATGTGGACTTCAACTCCCAGAATTCCACAGCCAGCATTGCTGGCTGTGGAATTCTGGGAGTTGAAGTCCACATGCCTTAAAATTGTCAAGGTTGAGAAACACTGCCTAACATCTTCAGGAACTGGGTGCTGCTTTATCCTTAAAACTACCTCATGGGTAGCTTGGTGTTTTCATTTTTCTGTTGAGGAATGAAGACCAAGGAAAAACGGCTTCCCCAAAACAAAAGACAAGGGCTAAGATTGGGTTGAACCCATGTTACACTTACAGCATCTGAGCTTGGCCCCTCATTTACATTTCCATTCATTTACAGTTTTGCCCTGGTGTTCCCCTTCAGAAGATGCTCAACAATACGGTAAGATTAGGATTAAAAAAAAACACTTTCCAAGTTACACAAAATCATCTAAATCAGTGGTTCTTAACCTTTTTGAACGAATCGCCCCCTTGAGCCAATGAGGAAGTTGTCATCGCCCCCCTCCCTCAACATAACCTCTCAATCACAACATAGGAAATAATTCTTCAATTTATGCAAACACTTTTTTTGTTTTCTTTAAAATTGTCATCAGGACATATCAATGCAAATAATTTATTTCCAGTCTTTTCCCC
>NW_015396218.1:0-1975 GCF_001527695.2 Protobothrops mucrosquamatus
ACGAAACACTTAAAAGGACTTTCAGGCATGTTTTCTCCTAAAAGCATTTATTAATGTTAAAGCCACATCAGCACAGCATGGAGGAATGCTTAGAACTGCTTCTCTTCCGTTATGCATAACATTCCAAACATTTTCCACTCCCTTATTGTAGGGTCATGGTTCACATCTTCCAATCAACTTGGAAGATGTGATTTACTTCTTGTTTCTTTCTCCCGGGCTATCCTTATGCTCCTCCCTCTTTCCTAGTTGCTGGTTTAACTATATATATACCAGACAGTTCTGCACATTGTCAAAGCAAGAATATACAGTATTTGCAGCGTTGACAGTGCTTTTCCAAAAGGCGATTAGACTTTCCTTTCCAGAATCGGTCACCTTCCACTTCCAGTTTTGTTCCTGAGGAAGAACTGTAAAAAATAGATAGGACTCACATAAACATCCTGATCTCCAGGGAAAAAAAAAAACCAGAAGTGGGGGTGAGGGGGGAGGAATCTGGCTTTTCTCAAGAAACAACAAGCTGATGTGTTTCAACTGTAAGAAACCCCCGTGTGTACTTTGCAGCAGCGCTTCACGTGTGTTGCTAGCCTTGGGACTTACGAACTTCAATCTTCATCTTTTATTTTCTCCCCCCCCCCTCCCTCCCCAGACAAGATTATCCCGATGACTATTACACCACCAAAAGCGGATGGAACGGCTACTATGGAGACTATTACTCAAATCTGTATGATAACGGAGGTAAGGATATGCTCCGACATCAAAATATGCCAGTTTTAATATACGAACTCCCTTAGCAGAACCCAGATTTTTATCTCTTTCATCTCTGTAGAGGCTATTTAAAGACATTAAAAGTTTGAGCAAGCTACAAGTAGCCCTTGACTTACAGCAACAATCGGGGACCGCATTTTGGGCATTACGTTGTTACAGTCTTAAGTTGAGGCACCCGTGCGACCAGATCTAACTTTATGACATTTTTTGCAGTGAACGCTGCAGTTGTATGAGTCCATTCTTCCAAACTGATGTTTTTTTTAATAAAAATCAGCAAAAAAAAAAAAAACATTGCACATTGCTCCTGACTGTGGGAAACTGCAACCGGCCATAAAACCAAGTCCATTGCCAAACTCCCCAATGTGGGCACGACATTTTACAATTGCCAGATGAAATTTCAAACAGTCGTTAAGCGACGAGTCGTAAGTTGAAAACTGCCTATGTTTCAGGGACAGAGGCCACTTGCATTCACACGTAAAAGGATGCCGGTTAATTCTTGGCTATTCCTGATCTACATCCTGCTCACCGAGAGGAGACACAGGCTGTTTTCCCCTTTTTGAACCAGCTGCGTTTCAAAGCAGTAAATGCAGAGCCTCCGTGGCCACTGAGTGTCCCACTCTTCTGTTTCAGATCGTTACCCTTCAAACTATGACGCCAGGTTCCGAGATCCTCGGTTTTATGACCAGAGGTATTGGTACAACACGGATCACAACCTTTACCCAAAGAAGGAACCCTCTCAGCGTGGAAGCAGGTTTGTGAATATTTGATACCTCTGGGCTCCAAATGGATTTTGGGAATGGTGACCTTCTGGGCCATTTGGGGGGGGGGCTGTGTGAGCAGAGTGATGCAAACAGCATGAAAGACGGCTGGGACTGCTTGAAATGGTGTTCTTCCAAGAAGGCTTAGTTCTTAAGCATGACTTTGCACCGAGGTCCTGGGGTCTGCTTCACACAGAGAGTGTAAAATGAAGCCTCAAGACTGTTTTAATTGCTGGGCTATTTTGCGGGGCCTATTGTTAATGTTAATTTGTTAATGTTAATTTAATTTGTATACCGCCCTTCTCCCATAGGACTCAGGGCGGTTCACAGCATATTAAAAAACAAATACTATACACAAAATACAAAAATACAGAAATACAAAAATATAAACCCCAATAAAAGCCGAATTAAAAACCAAATATTGCCAGCTGTGTTTCCGATTAAAATTACTTTTA
>NW_015396218.1:4119-8560 GCF_001527695.2 Protobothrops mucrosquamatus
GTCATGGAAGCCAAGAACTCCTGAGCTGCCGCCGACGTCTCACCTACTGATGGCAGGTTGAAATCCCCCAAGACCATAAGTCTGGGGGTTCCAACCGCCACCCCGGCTATCACGTCAGCCAGCTCAGGCAGGGCTGTTGATACATAGCAGGGAGCCAGGTATATAATCAACAAGCCCACTTGTACCCCTTGCCCCCATTGGCCTGTTTTACAGCTTGTCAGACCAGTCCCCTTGTGCATTTGAGCTGGAAACATTTGATCCAAGGAAGTGCTTGGATCAAAAGAGATTTGCCATGGAAGACCAATAAAAAACCCCCATTTTTTATTGACTAGAACAGAACAGAATAGAATCCTAGGACTGGAAGAGACCTTGGAGTTCTTCTAATTCCCAACCCCTTGCCCATGACAGGAGACCTCATATTTTGTCTTTTCTTGAAAACCTCCAGCAATGGTGCACCCACAGCTTAGGGTTAAGATTAGGGAAGGCAAGCTTTTTAACGAGCTTCCATCCATTGTTTCTTACACCACCCTCAGAAAATTTGGAGGGTAGTGTAAGTCCCTCCTCTGTATGGCAGTCGCTCATGTGCCAGAAGACAGCTATCCTGTCACCCCCAATTTCCTCTCCTCATTAGGCTAGACCAGGGGTAGGCAACCTTGGCTCTTTTATGACTTGTGGACTTCAACTCCCAGAATTCCTGAGTCAGCACGGCTGGTTCAGGAATACTGGGTATTGAAGTCCACAAGTCATAAAACAGCTAAGGTTCCCCACCCCTGGGCTAGACAAAATAGAATAGAATAGAATTCTTTATTGGCCAAGTGTGGTTGGACAGACAAGGAATTTGTCTCCGGTGCATAAGCTCTCAGTGTACATACAAGCAACAGTGATAAATCATGATCATAATCAACATAATCACTTAAATATGAGCCAGCAGTGTGCTGCAGCTGCCAAAAAGGCCAACACAGTGCTGGGCTGCATTAACAGGGATAGAATCAAGATCACGTGAAGTATTAATACCACTTTACAAGGCCTTGGTAAGGCCACACTTGGAATACTGCATCCAGTTTTGGTCACCACGATGTAAAAAAGATGCTGAGACTCTAGAAAGAGTACAGAGAAGAGCAACAAAGATGATTAGGGGACTGGAGGCCAAAGCATATAAGGAAAGGCTGCTGGAATTGGGTCTGTCTAGTTTAATGAAGAGAAGGACCAGAGGAGACATGATAGCAGCGTTCCAGTATCTCAGGGGCTGCCCCAAAGAAGAGGGAGTCAAGCTATTCTCCAAAGCGCCTGAAGGCAGGACAAGAAGCAATGGATGGAAACTAATCAAGGAGAGAAGCAACCTAGAACTAAGGAGAAACATCCTGACAGTGAGAACAATTAACCAGTGGAACAACCTGCCTCCAGAAGTGGTGAATGCTCCAACACTGGAAGTCTTTAAGAAGAGACTGGACAGCCATTTGTCTGAAATGGTATAGGGTTTCCTGCCTGAGCAGGGGGTTGGATTAGATGACCTCCAAGGTCCCTTCCAACTTTATTATTATTATTATTATTATTATTATTATTATTATTATTATTATTATTATTATTATTATTATTATTATTATTATTATTATAAAAAGACATTCGCTGTAAATCATAAGAGGCAACACTTAGCGATAGTCATAGTATACTAGTTTTAAAAAAACAACATGAATCATACTAACTAGTTCCCTTAACTGTTTCTCGTATGATTTATCTTCTATACCCCTTGTCATCTTAGTTGCTCTTTTCTGCACTATTTCTAGGGTCTCGGCAACTTTTTTATATTGTGATGAACAGATCTGGATGCCGTATTCCAAGTGTTTAGTATGAAGTGGTACTATCGGTTCATGTGATCTTGATGTATCAATGCAGGCCAAGACCGCATTGGGTTTTTGGTGTTTTTTTTTTTGTTAGATGCAGCACACTGCTGCCTCATACTTGAATGGTTGTCTGGTAGGACCCCAAGACATCTTGCACAAAATAAGATAAGATAAGATAAGATAACCTTTGTCATTTTTTTTTACTGTGGGCACAACGGCACCCATCAAAAATGAAATTTAGTTGCCCGCTCTCAAAGTGAAACACATACATGACGCACACCTAAACATACTATGAACAACATATGTATAGACCCACACCCCTACATATACGTAGCAAATAAATATTAAATACTGTCCATCTTGAATATATAACGGAAGGAGGAAGCTTGAGAGTTCGCAAGGTTAATAATGCTGTATGGAATGAAACTCTGGCTGAATCTGGATGTTCTGCTACGGATACCACGAGACCATCTGTTCTACACCTAGGCATTTGGTTTTTTCCTGCCTAGGTGTAGGACCTAACTTTTCTCACCACTGAATTTCATTTTGTTAGATAGGGCCAGGTCTGTCAAGATCCATCTGAATATTGAGCCTATGTTCTGGGGCAATGGTGGCGAACCTATGGCACGCGTGCCAGAGGCGGCACTCAGCGCCCTCTCTGTTGGCACGCGTGCCACCGCCACCAGCAGCAGGTCCATCAGGCCACCACCGCCACCTGGACCAGGAGCCCTGCCCAGCACAAAGAAGGCGAAGCAGCCGACTAGCAAGCTCGAGTAGAGGTGGTAGAGCTGAGGTCACCAACCATTGTCGATTGGACTGGAAGAAAAGGGAGGGGGAAGCATTTTACATGCGTGCATGCACGCACGGGGCCGCGAGCACGCACACACTGCAAATGGGGTGGGGCTAGTGCCTGCGTTATACTCACTAGCCCCGCCCCATTGTTGCGTGGTGCAGCGCCTCGTATCTGCATCCCGCGGTGCAGCAGCGGCCGTTTTTGCGCTTTGCAGCACGGTGGCCCATTTTTGCGCCCCCAGTTTTTGTGTGCCAGAGGTGGCACTCAGAGGCACCTCCCTACCACCCCCACCCCCCGAGGGTACCACAATGCTGATGCGGCCCTGGCACTTTGCGATAAATAAGTGGGTTTTGGGTTGCGGTTTGGGCACTCGGTCTCTAAAAGGTTCGCCATCACTGTTCTGGAGTATTGGCTATTCCTACCAGCTTGGTGTCATCTGCAAATTTGGTGACTTCCCCTTCTATCCCCTTGTCTAAATCGTATACGAAGGCTGGGCCTAAGACAGAACCTTGGGGTACCCCACTGCTTACTTCCCTCCAGGTAGATGCACTTCCACTAAGGACTCCACGCTAAGGGAAAGGGGGGGGGGAATGAAGGAGAGGAAAAGAAAAAAAGTGATTTCTGACTTTCTATTTGGTACATTCAATTACATAGTAAAGTAAAAGTCTCAACTTTTTACTCGCAAGTACTAGCCATTTCTATAACAACAGTTATTTAGCCATCACAAACCAAAATCCAAAAATCAAAACTTTCATTTTTATTTCTTTTGAGCGGAGCTCCAGTTTCCCAGTGGAAACAAAGCTAGTTACGTTCTTTTCCTTTAATTACAAGAGTCAACTTTGCAACCTCTGCCAATTCCAACCCTTTTGGAATCCATTCTTCCATTGTGGGGATTGAGGCTTCTTTCCAGTTTTGCAGGTATAAGATTCTCCCAAAGGCAATGAAATGCCTTTGTCTGTCCACTGCAGGATGAAGGCCTCTCCCGCCTGTTTCCAACCGATAACGGTCCTGAACTTTCTTTTGGCAGTTGGGCCCGCAATATTTGCCGTTGTCGTCAATCCATCTTGTTTTAGGTCTCTTTCGTGGACGCTTTTTATCAAGTGGGATCCATTCTATGACTGCCTTGGTCCACCTGCCCTCGGTTCTTCTTGCTAGGTTGTTGTTGTTGTTAACTGCGAAGTCGTGTCCGACCCATGGCGACCCCATGGACAACGTTCCTCCAGGTCTTCCTGTCCTCTACCATCTTCTGGAGTCCATTTAAGTTCACGCCTGCTGCTTCAGGGACTCCATCCAGCCACCTCCTTCTCTGTCGTCCCCTTCTTCTCTTGCCCTCCATCTTTCCCAGCATTAGGCTCTTCTCCAGTGAGTCCTTCCTTCTCATTAGGCGGCCAAAGTACTTGAGTTTCAACTTCAGGATCTGGCCTTCTAAAGAGCAGTCGGGGTTGATCTCTTCTAGGACTGACCAGTTTGATCGCCTTGCAGTCCAGGGGACTCGCAGGAGTCTTCTCCAGCACCAGAGTTCAAAGGCCTCCATTCTTTGGCACTCAGCCTTTCTTATGGCCCAACTTTCACAGCCATACATTGCAACTGGGAAAACCATGGCCTTGACTATACGCACTTTTGTTGGCATGGTGATGTCTCTGCTTTTTAGTATGCTGTCTGGATTTGCCATAGCTTTCCTCCCCAGGAGCAAGCATCTTCTAATTTCTTGGCTGCAGTCCCCATCTGAGGTGATCTTGGAGCCCAGGAAGATAAAATCTGTCACTACCTCCATTTCTTCCCCATCTCTTTGCCAGGAATTGAGAGG
>NW_015396219.1:0-2562 GCF_001527695.2 Protobothrops mucrosquamatus
TCATTCATGATGAACAAAATATATGCAGGTACTTTGAAAATGAAATTAACATTCTAATGGTTTACAATATTGAACTAAAGATGCTGAATAATACTGAAGGCTAGTTTGAATTTAACAGCAAGAGGTTTAACCAGATTTGCTAAATCTATGGATATAAATTCTTGCAATTAAGGTTCTTTCATTACTGTTATTCAAAGAAGCTTTGATTTTTTTTAAAAAAAAAAAAAAGCTTTACTATGTATTAAATATATTTTTACAAGAATAGAGCAGAAACAAAATCAGGTAAGTGTGTGTATATTCTGATTCTAGAATTCTTATTCCACATGTGGATATCCTTTCATAATTATACAGAAGCATAATGAATGTTGTGAGTGTATGTATGTGTGTATCTCTGTGTGAGGGGAGTGGGGGTGTATCATATTAAGCATCTCCTAGCCCAGGGGTAGGCAACCTTGGCTCTTTTATGACTCGTGGACTTCAACTCCCAGAATTCCTGAGCCTGGCTGGCTCAGGAATTCTGGGAGTTGAAGTCCACAAGTCATAAAAGAGCCAAGGTTGCCTACCCCTGTCCTAGCCTTTAGCCCAGAATAGTTCAAGTCCCTTATTGGGTACATAATGTTTGTTATTGACTAGATTTACCCCATTATTGTTATATGTTTTAGAAGTATCTATGACATGTCTACTAGATACAGGTAATCGTCGACTTACAACTGTTCATTTAGTCACTCTTCGAAGTTACAATGGCACTAAAAAAAGTGATTTATGACCATTTTTCGCACTTACAACTTTTCTTTGGTACCTTTGCAGAAATGCAATGATTATATGACATATTAATAGAGATAAGAAAATACTTAGATTTCTTCCTTTCAACAATGTGGCCAGGAGGAATGGCTGAATATAATGAACCAGTTTTGTTCATTTTTTATTCTTATTACCTTTCTTTCTGGTAGGATTAAAATGAATGAATGTGAAGGATCAAGGAAAATATGGAAAGCAATCCACGTGCCTATTCTATCCTTAGCACTATTAAAAAAAATACTAAATTTGTTTCTACCAAAATCTTGCACGTGCAGGTAAAGACTCTTTCCTCAAAGATTAGGTAAACAAAAAACACACTCTGAATAATATTTAATCTATGAAACACAAACTAACCTTCCTTTGACCACATTTTCACCATATGACTTCCTCATACTGCCTTTTGGAATACAAATCACACTAAATTATTTATTTCATATTTTATTAGTGTCATATTCTATCTGCCACTTTGCACATCAAACAATTAAAAGTACAGAGACAAACATTAAGGAATTTGACTTGCTTTGCAAACTATCCTTATCAACAGGAACACATGTATGCAGTTACTGCCGATGAAATACCCCATGCCTATGCTCACCTACTGTATGCTCTTCCCATCTGAACAATCCAACTCCTAATGATTATTACAATCATGCAACATATTTAATTTTTATTAAACAGATGAGTGAAGTCTCTAGTGATAAATGATAAAACACTGTTCTGTAAGATTGTCACTATGAAAATTTCCAAAGGGATAAATGAGAATAGGTTTTGGTATTTTTGAGGAGCTAGAGTTCAAAATTATATTATATCAATAAAAAAACTGAATGCAAAGAAATTAAAATATACTAACCAAAATTTGTTTGTAGACGCTACATATTCATATTTATGACTAGAATGTGTTAAGGACTGTAGTAGTCATTTGGGAAGATGCTGATAAAATTGAATGCTGCTATCTGGACTGTGTATCAGCTGATAATCTACTTTCTTGAAAACAGCAAGCAATTCCAGCAGTCTTAAAATGTTTATTTAGGGAAGAATATTACTAAGGTATGATGCAGTTCCGATTCTCAAGAGAAAAGAAACATTCACCACCCTTAAATGATATTTCCAGCACTTCCTCAGAAGATGATAGCAGAATAGTCTATTCCTCAGACCAAGATAAATGAAGAGCAAACAACATGCTTTACAAGGATACAAAAATGACGAAGAAACAGAAGGGTCAATCCAACTTCCAGAATAACAATATATTGAAAACACCGCCTACAAAATTCTTTATTTTTGTTTGCTGTAATTAAGAGTAGCTACAATCAGTGGGCTAATGATCACGTTTCTTAAGAGAAGATAAAAATATTATGGCTTGAGCTATTTTTCCATGATTTAAAATAAAAGCGGTAAACAAAGCAACTTCGAAGCCTAACCTCAGAGAAGTACTAAATGATTATCAGGCATTTAATTTATTTGTAATGTAAATGACATTGTATATTACTGGTTGTAGGTTTTTATTTTGGTCACCAAAATTCGTTTTAAGCCACTTCTATTAAGGGAAGAAAAATGGTTGGATACATCAGTTGGAAGGATGGCAATTGAAGCCCAGATAAGTGCAATTCAAATTCTATTAGTATATGCAATGAAAGCAAATCTTCTCAATTTTATTCAAAAACTGTTATGAAGATATGTTGATTATTATAAACTATTCATGAACTGCAAGTTTTTAGAAACTTAATTCTTAAGTTATAAGCTTCTTCTAAAAGGCATTCATGCAAA
>NW_015396219.1:4464-8560 GCF_001527695.2 Protobothrops mucrosquamatus
GGGAAGAGAGAGAGCTAGGAGAATTATCTTCTCAGTATATGCTCTGTCCCCATGGGAAAGGCTGAGAAGCAGAGTAAGAAGAAATGCCATAACTAATCATAATGGGTATAAGACTAATCAACTCTTTAAGTGGCTTCATCCTACTGTGCAATGAAGATTCCTATCTAGTCATACCATGCTGAGTATCTGGCAAGCTGCATTCTACTGTAGTAAAGATTCCTTTACTCACACCTGACCCATTCTCCCTCCCATCAGCAGTTCATCTCCCAATGACCCTCATCTGATTAATATCACAAGACCCATCACAAACCTCTCACTGATGATACATAGCTGACCCATCACAAGACCGTCACTTGACACACCCACACCTGAACACTGACATCCCCTAAATGCCGCTGAAGATGCTACCTAGCCTGGTAAGGAAACATTCAGAAACCAACCCACGAGCTCGGAGAACGAACCTTCACCCTCATCCTACACACAAGCTACAGTTATTCACCACTATTGCATAAAGATTCCTATCTAGTCATACTATGCTGAATATTTGGCAAACTTTTGTTGAGTTCACTCCAGGGAGCCTTACAACTTGTCCAATACTAGCCAGAGATTCTGTCAGCTGTACCTTCAGAAAGCTGCTTGATTACCATACACCCTATTAACATTTGGGCTGCGTTATTATACTGTCCTTTTAACTGAGATTACCATGAAGACAAGCAATTGATGCAAAGTGTTACAGCCAGAACAACTGCAATATTTCAGATCTAAGATTTATTTGAACAATTCATAGGTTCTCTATTCATTTCTAGACCCAAATGCCAATTTTAGCTTTTTAGAAATTAAATGCTTTGAGATAACCTTATATGAGGAACTGGCTATAGCTTTATAAGCTCACCAAAGATTTAACATTAATATCTACTGTCCAACTTTTAGGTACTCCAAAGCGTATAGAGATAGGCAAGAACTACAGACAGAGTTTTGTTATAGTAATTCTCTTTTTACAGAATTACACTCTTCTCCATATATAAGACCACACATGGAATATTGTAACCAGCTTTCATCACCACCATATAAGGTCAAAAATGGGGCACAATTTACTTAACAATTGTCTTGCTTAGCAATGGAAAATTTGGGCTCATTATAAAGTTAGGTGACTTTATACATTTAATAAAATATAAACAAATACATATATATAATTTCCAAATGTATAACACCACTAGTAACATAAAATAGTATTACAGTTCTAAAATATTAAAAATTATATAGACAAATACAATTATTGTTTTCTTGAAATATCAGTTATATAAACCTAGTTATTGAAATAAAACGAGTGCAGAGATGTAAAAAAGAGTGCAGAGAAGAGCAACAAAAATTATTAGGGGCCTGAAGGTTAAAACATGAAGAACGGTTGCAGGAAGTGGTTATGCCTAGCTTAATGAAAAGAAGGATTAGGAGGATGATATGATAGCAATGTTCCAATATCTAAGGGGCTGCCACAAAGAAGAGGGGGGTCAACCTATTCTCCAAAGCACCTGAAGGCAGGACAAGAAGCAATGGATGGAAACTAATCAAGGAGGGAACCAAGCAAGGAGAAATTTTCTGATAAAACAATTAATCAATGGAACACCTTGCCTCTAGAATAGAGGTCCCCAACCTATGAGTCGTGGTCCACTACCGGCCGTGGCCTCTTGGCCGCCGGGCAGCGTGAGTAGCTGGGCAGTGCACGGGCATGTGTGCATGCTCAACCCCCATGCCACCATTGCCGCAAGTGTTGTGCAGGCAGTGGCAGTGCCGCTATTATTGGGCAGAGGGCAGCAGCGCTGCAAGCGGCAGGTGGGCCGCAGCATGATCTTCTCGCGGGGCAGCGGTGCAATCCTTGTGCCAGGGGCGGCATCACTGCAGACTATAGCGTGATCCTCGCGCACGGGCAGCAGCACAATCCTCGTACTGGGGGCAGCATTGCTGCAGCCTGTGGCACGATCCACGCACGGGGCAGTCGAGTGAGCCTTGCGCTGGGGCGGCATTGATTTGGGCCGGAGTGTGTGCCTCGCGCTGGTGGCAGCATTGCTGCGAGCCTGGAGGAGGTGGTGCCACAAGCCTCACAGGCACTGCCATCGCTGAGAGCCTCGCGCACATGCTGCAGCCCCGTTTGCATAGTGTGCATGCTTACAGTCTGTTTGCATTTGTGCACACACATGTGGCCACATTCATGTTTGCATATGCATGCATAAGGCACCTGCCCCTCCCTCTCCCACTGGGCCGCCAAAACAAAAAGGTTGGAAAACCCTGCTCTAGAAGTTGTAGGTGCTCCAACACTGTAGATTGGACAACCATTTATCTGAAATGGTATAGGGTTTCCTGCTTGAGCAGGGGGTTGGACTAGAATACCTCTAAGGTCCTTTCCAACTCTGTTATTCTATTAAGAAAAGTATATGACTCCTTTCTGCGGTCCTATAAAACAACTTAGCATTAATTTAATTTTACATTTTAAAATTCTTAGTTATGCTTTTGTTTTCTAAATATGTTAATTCCCTTGAATACTTACAGGAATGTACAGTATAAATCAAATAAATAAATAATATACTGTTTTTAATTAAGGTTTTATTCAGCGGTATCCACAGGCTCTCACTACTTTCTTCAGAATTACAAAATCAGTGTCTCTCTTTACCTCCTACCCAGAGAGTCCATGGACTTTATCTGCTGCTGCTATGTTATTAATTATGGTTATTACAAAAAATAAAAAATTCTTGATTGTTCGTTTTATTTTTAAAATTATCCAATCTGCCTTGTGAGAATTTTATCCCAGTTATCATATTATTCATCTAACAAGCGAATCCTTTCTGTGTATACATCAAGCACATTGCAGTATGTAAGTAAAGGCTTGCCAGGAAAAAAAAAAGGACTACATTGATTGCTCTAGAGGGATTGATAAAATCTCAGGTGTTAGATAGAAAAACTGAAGTATAAAAGTTAGTTTGAGTAGGTAATTTTGAGTAATGTTCCACAAACTCAAATATTAGATATTTGCCTCTGAAAAGCATTATTTCAAATTAATTATCATTGATGCCAAAAGACATATTTTGTAGATTTATCCAAAAAAAAGTATTTTAAACACATTCATATATTTACAACTTTTGCTGATAGGGTTGGGAAAAGAAAAAGCGAAATCCATTTACTAATTACCATCCACTCTTGTTGCAATTGATTCCTTAGAATATATTACAAAAATGTTTCTCAATTGTAATACTATGATTTCTATACCATCCTGTCATACAGAAACAGTTAGAACAGAGAAAAAAGTAATATAAGTTGAATAACAGGTTTAGGAATCCTGCAACGATATCAGATGTATTAAAAAAAATAACAACACCCTGAATACAAGTATTTTTAATTGTAACCATCCATCCCTCATAATCTCATTGTGGATTTTTTTTGAGCCATAGGAAGTGGCGGTTGAATGGGTACTGGCCAAAATACCAGCCAGGAAACCTCCAATACACATCTGGGAATTCTGCAATCTTCTAATTTGTCTCTCTTTGCCTAATTTCCTGATTTCTATTCCCCCCCCTCTCGCTTTACCTCCCCCTCATTATGTAAATTGTCAATTTTTCTGTCTCTTTCATTAGCTTGTAAATGTATTTCTTTCTACCTTCAAGTTTTAAAACAGTTTGGGCATTAGCATTTTCTTTTCTCCAGAAGGCTTCTAAGAGAAGGTGGAAAAGAGGCAGGATAGATTGGTACTTAAGGGTTTTTTTTAAATGTGAATGGCACAGAATGTCAAAGTTGGGAACCTACATCTTCATTGGCTGCAAGGAAGGAGACAGATCCCATAACTGAAATAAAAGCTGATTTATGTCACACTGAAATTTTGCCTTATGTTTTTGTGTAGCAAATCTAGCATATTTCTGGAAATCATTTATTTTATAAAAACACATTTATTGTTTGTTGGCTGAATTTTTCCCCACTGAAAATGAGATATATCTAGTCATTTGTTATTTCAAACATAACCCATACTGCTACAAATATTAACTTTATAAATCCCATTTATTCTTTAGAAACCACAGGCTAAACCTAATTATCTGCAGGGCAAGAAATTCTT
>NW_015396220.1:0-3343 GCF_001527695.2 Protobothrops mucrosquamatus
AAAGACAAAAAAGCAGGCGGGGGAAAAAAGGGAACAATTAAAACATCCTTAGTAACCCTGTTTGCCTGCACAAGCCTTTTGAAAACGATGCAGCCCATAATTAATTCTAAAAACAGCCTCCTTGGTTCTCTTCCAGTGGTTTGATTGTTAACATAGGTAGTCCTTGACTTACGGCCGTCACTGAGCCCATGATTTTGAGAGTCAGTCACGACAGGTCGTCCTTGTAGATAACAACAACAACAACAACAATAATAATAATAATAATAATAATAATAATTCAATTTTCCTGACCTGGCAATGGCTAAGAGCAGGAAAGTTGAAGAAAGAGACCGAGGGACTAATTCTGGCTGCACAAGACCAAGCCTTAAGGACAAATGCATACAAAGTCAAAACTGAGAAGGCAGCAATAGACAGTAAGTGCCACCTATGCAAAGAAGCTGAAGAAACAGGGGACCACCTGGTAAGCTGCTGCAAGAAGATCGCACAGACTGACTACAAGCAGCGGCATGACAAGGTAGCAACAATGGTGCATTGGAAGATCTGCAAGAAATATCATTTGCCTGTAAGCAAAAACTGGTGGGATCATAAAATAGAGAAAGTTATAGAAAATGATAAAGTTAAACCGCTCTGGGACTTCAGAATTCAAACAGACAAGCATCTGCAACATAACACCCCGGACTTGACAATTGTCGATAAGAAAGACAAAAAAAGTCTGGATAGTGGACGTGGCAGTGCCTGGAGACAGCAGAATAGACGAGAAAGAACTGGAGAAGATCACAAAATACAAAGACCTACAAATAGAAATAGAAAGACTGTGGCAAAAGCAAGCAAGGGTAGTACCAATAGTAATAGGCGCCTTGGGTGCAATCCCAAAACAACTGGAGCACCACTTGGACACCATCACCGGCATTGACAAATTCGCCATTAGTCAATTGCAAAAGGCGGCCTTACTAGGAACTGCTTCCATCCTGCGACGATATTTGTAATACCATCAAACTTCCACATCTGCCTATCCCAGGTTCTGGGTAAGGACTTGATAGGTGGACAAAAATGCCAAATCCAGTCTGAACATCTGGCTGACTGTGCGATGATCCATAATAATAATAATAAAGTTGGAAGGGACCTTAGAGGTCATCTAGTCCAACCCCCTGCTCAGGGAGGAAACCCTGTACCATTTCAGACAAAAGGCTGTCCAGTCTCTTCTTAAAAACTTCCAGGGTTGGAGTGCTATAAATGCCAGCCAATTGCAGAGTGCCCAAAATGCGGTGATACGACCACAGGAGACACGCATCAGAATTACAAATCTGGGTCATATATCCCATTTTGGGGATCTGTCATAACTTTGAACGGCCTCTAAGCAACCAGTCATAAATCGAGGACTAGCGTAATCCTCGTCAAGCTTTCTGGGCAATTCTGAAATTCAGAGGCTGCCCAGTTCCTAAAGACTTTTGAGCAGTTTCTTTCTCTTATTTTCCTATCCTCTCTTTCCTCTTTTCAATTCTCTTTCTTGTTAGTTTTTAACTCTCTACAGGGAGTCCTCGACTTACGACAATTGAGCCCCCAAGTTTCTGTGGCTAAGTGAGACATTTGTTAAGTGAGTTTTGCCCCATTTTATGATCGTTCTTGGCCCGGTTGTTAAGTGAATCACTGTGGTTGATAAGTAAGTAACCCGGATGTTAAGTGAATCACTGTGGTTGATAAGTAAGTAACCCCGTTGTTAAGTGAATCACTGTGGTTGATAAGTAAGTAACCCGGTTGTTAAGTGAATCACTGTGGTTGATAAGTAAGTAACCCGGTTGTTAAGTGAATCTGGCTTCCCCATGGAATTGGCTTGTCGGAAGGCCGCAAAAGGGGATCACGGGACCCCGGGACACCCGCAACCGTTGTAAATGTGAGCCAGTTGCCACAATTTTGAATCACATGACCATGAGGAGGCCACAATGGGTGTAAGTGTGAAAAACAGTCATAAGTCACTTTTTTCAGTGCCATTGTAGCTTCGGACCATCACTAAATGAACTGGTGTAAGTAGAGGACTGCCAGCACTTGAAAATTTAATAAAAATATGATTTTTTTTAAAGTAAAGCGAAACAAAGCAGACACTAGGCATCTGGAAAAGCCATTTCTCAAGCCAATAAAATCCCACAGGACTCAGCGCCCAGTTGAACTCATGACCTGGCTCAATTTGAAAGGGCTGCAATACTCCTAAAGACCCCTAGAGGGCCACAAATTGATAGAAAACCCCCCCGAACCGCCCTCTGGTGGTCAATGCAGGTTTTGCAGCTCTTATATAGTAGCCCTACTTTAAAGGGAGAGAGAGAGTGAGAATGGACACAACTTCCAAAGCAGGGGTCCCCAACCCCCGGTCCGTGGACCGGTACCGGGCCGCGGCATGCCAGCAACCGGGCCGCACAAACAAGCAAAGGCCCATCTGCGGGATGCAGGCAGCACACAAAACCACACACTCTGTGGTCTGCGGGAAAAACTTTTCTCCACGGACCCGGTCTCTGGTGCCCAGAAAGTTGGGGACCTCTGTTCTAAAGAAGTGTGTTCCCACCTCTAGGGGAAGATCTTCCAAGGAGGAATGAGAAAGGGTCCCCGAAAATGGGGTCCCGGTGGGTGTTTTATGTTATTCTTTTCGTTATTAGCTTTATTGGGTTAATTTTGTCACGTCAGGTTGGTGTCGGCTCTTGGTGACCACATAAATAGGCCTTCTCCAGGAGGATTTGTCCTCGGCCTGGTCCTTCAACTCTTCCAAGGGTGCCTCCATTGTCGCCCTGAGTCCATCCACCTTACTGGTGGCCACCCTCTCCTTCAACTGATCTTCCACCCCTTCTAGCCTTAGACTTAGAGTCTTCTCTAGGGGGCTGGGCTCTTTACACGAGGCATCCCAAAGTGGATGCTTGGAGCCTGGTATTTTGTACAATTCAAAATGTAGCGCAGACTGCTCTCCTATTTTCCTCATAACAATCCTGTCAGGTGGGTTGAAAAGGAGAGGATCTAGGCCTAGGCCAAAGTCACCCAGTCAGTTGCCGTGCCTAAGGCTGGACTAGAATCACCGTCTCCTGGGGATTGGCCCAAAGTCACCCAACTGGATTTCGTAACTAAGGCGGGACTAGAACTCACCGTCTCCTGGTGATTGGCCCAAAGTCACCCACCCGGCTTTCATGCCTAAGGCAGGACTAGAACTCACCGTCTCCTGGTGATTGGCCCACAGACACCCACCTGGCTTTCATTCCTAAGGCGGGACTAGAACTCACCGTCTCCTGGTGATTGGCCCACAGTCACCCACCTGGCTTTCATGCCTAAGGCAGGACTAGAACTCACCATCTCCTGGTGATTGGCC
>NW_015396220.1:6273-8559 GCF_001527695.2 Protobothrops mucrosquamatus
CTTCTCCTTCTCCTTCTCCTTCTCCTTCTCCTTCTCCTTCTCCTCCTCCTCCTCCTCCTCCTCCTCCTCCTCCTTCTACTCCTCTTCCTCCTCCTCCTCCTATTTCTCCTCCTCCTCCTCCTCCTCCTCTCCAAAAACCCTTCTCCCTTCTAGCACTGATGATGTTACCTAGTTGGGTCATAAAACATCTGCACGAAAACGAAAAAGCTCAGAGAACATCCAGAATCATCCTCCTCCTCCCCCTTCTCCTCCTCCTCCTCCTCCCCCTCCTCCTTCTTCTTCTTCCTCCTCCTCCTCCTCCTCCTCCTCTCCCCACTCCCTTGTAGCACTGATGATGTTACCTAGTTGGGTCATAAAACGTCTGCAAGAAAACAAACAAGCTCAGAGATCACCAAGGACCCCACAGTCCTCGTCCTCGTCCTCCTCGTCCTCCTCATCCTCCAATCCATACACCCCTCCCTTCTAACACTGATGATTTTACCTAGTTGGGTCATGAAACATCTGCAAGAAAACCACCAAACTCAGAGAGCACCCAGGACCCCACAGTCCCCCCCTTCCTCCTCCTCCTCCTCCTCTCCACAAACCTTATTCCCTTCCAGCACTATCAAGTTGGGTGATGAAACATCTGCAAGAAAACTACCAACTCAAACAGCACCAAAGACCCACAACAGGGACATACATACGTACATAATAACCCAGTCCAATCCTGCTTAGACTTAAGATCAAACAAAGTTAGCTAGATAAAGTCTCTTTTAAGCTGACCTCAACACTTGGCGAGTCCTAACGACTCTAAGTTGGGTTCTGTGCAATAATTTGGAGCCGTTTTACCCTTGGCTTATTTTGAGAATTTATTTTTTTTAAATCAGTCTCTCTTAATGCCATTTTTTTTCCCTTGTGAACTTCGATCCAAGCAGTAATCTGAACTCTCCTGCGTAGGATACATTTCCATGCATTTAATAATAATAATAATAATAATAATAATAATAATAATAATAATAATAATAATAATAATAATAATAATAATAATAATAATAATAATAATAATAAAGTTGGAAGGAACCTTGGAGGTCATCGAGTCCAACCCCCTGCTCAGGCAGGAAACCCTACACCATTTCAGACCAATGGCTGTCCAGTCTCTTCTTAAAAACTTCCAGTGTTGGAGCATTCGCCGCTTCTGGAGGCAGGTAGTTCCACTGGTTAATTGTTCTAACGGTCAGGAAGTTTCTCCTTAGTTTTAGGTTGCTTCTCTCCTTGATCAGTTTCCATCCGTCGCTTCTTGTCCTGCCTTCAGGCGCTTTGGAGAATAGCTTGACTCCCTCTTCTTTGGGGCAGCCCCTGAGATACTGGAAGGCTGCTATCCTGTCCCCCCTCGTCCTTCTCTTTATTAAACTAGACATACCCAATTCCATCAACCGTTCCTTATATGCTTTGGCCTCCAGTCCCCTAATCATCTTGGTTGCTCTTCTCTGCCCTCTTTCTAGAGTCTCCTGCCCCCAACCTGTTTACACGCAATCACACACGCACACACACAACCAAACACACACCACCCACCGACTTTTAATCCTCCACGGCCAGAAGGGATACACTAATCTGACCAGATTTATCACTGCCGCAGGCTGAATATCAAAGCTCAAATTGACACAAATGAGTGTGCGGTGCTACGCACACGGCAAGCTGGTGTTGGCAGAAGCCACTTTCCACATATTATCAGCTGATTTAAGCATCAACGATCCGGTAACCAGGTTTGAGCAGCATAATGTCGCTTACGGACGGAAACCGTACCAACTGCGCAGCTTTCCCCCCCCCAAAAAGGCTTCAAAATCTGCACTACGAACTCAGGATTCCCATCTTAATCTTCCCGGCTGAGCATCGAGAGTCCTTAAAAATGCCTCCATTAACGGGATGGTTGAGGATTCAAAGACCCGGCTAATAGCGGGGATCCAGTTCTCAAATTGCCGCTGCAAAAAAAAAACACAACATCTGCGGCAAGATTTTTTTAAAAAGGGGGATTTACCTCTGCTAAAATAGAGGCACTTCAACAATCAAGTATGAATCAGCTTCCAATCACTCTGATTCAAAGCTTCATTGCTAAGATTTCTGCCTATGTGAAGGACTATTCACAAGAAAGATATATCTTGGTTTGGAGAAGATGGATAGATTATATTGAGAGTAAATATGGAACTAAAAAGTTTCATTTGGTTTTTGAGTAAACTCTAGAGTGTTAATGTAGTTTATTTTTATTTATAAATAGTAATAAGATGTTATAATTATTGTGTTTAATATGTT
>NW_015396221.1:0-1791 GCF_001527695.2 Protobothrops mucrosquamatus
AATGTTCCTGCAGTGGTTTAGAAAATTGCTAGAGAATGGTTTTATAAAAGCTGACCCAGCACCTTGTGGGAGTCGTAATTCAAGCTCATAGAAAATGTTAAACTATGATGCGAGGACACTGAAGGATGCACTAGATGGTGGTGATGAACTTGCAAGGAAGACACACAACTGCTGTGTGCATATCTAAGAGCCACATTTTTCCCCCCTAAGTCCTTGGATGGCAGAAGAAGTTGAAGACCCCTGTTGAAGATTCTCTTTGTCTTCAATGATGTAAAGCCTATTATGAAGGTTAGCCTCTGTAGTAATTCTAACGTAACAGTTATTTTGGTTTGTATGGAACCTCCCATTTCTGCTGAGTATCTATGAAAAGGGGTATTTAATTCATTTATTCAACTTTATGGCTGTTTAACCACTATGACAAATAAATTACAAACAAGACAAAAGGGAAAACAATTCGTAACAAAACAGCAGGCAATTTTGCAATGGGAGATACTAACCAAAACATTCTACTTTGCTTCCTAGAGGTGAACTCGCTCAAAACTCTGGCTCAGTGCCCAAAATTAAGTTCCTAAGAGCCTTAGAAAAGACAAATTGGCTTGGCAGAAGGCCTCATAAAGCTGCTCTGGATACTATTCAAGACCCTGACGTTTTGTGATAGACAATTCTGCAACTACCAATCTGCAACTTGGGGATCATGTGCACATCCTCCTGCCACAATGGATGAAATGGCTTGATTCAAGATATCACATCATGGTTTAGCATTATGTGTGAACCAGAATTAATGGTGATTCTGGAAACCATCATTTGCAAACAGAGAGCCAATGCAGCATCACATGAGCACAATTCTCCCTTATCAGTTTCAACCATATTTGATCATTCACCTGTTCTGTTCATAAGTATATTTCATCCTTCATCTGAACAACCCTTTGTTGTTAAACAATATTATAAAATTAAATGGAAACGTCTTAGCTGAACCAATAATGGCTAGGGATCTCTGTGTTATTTGTATACAACTTGAAACAACTCTGAGCAGCCCACAATTATTTAAAGCATTAAAACAAGACCTTCAAAATGACAGGAAACAAAAAGAAGAGTGGATGTGGCAGGATGACAAACTGAGTGGAAACAAAAGAAAACAACCTGAATTCAAAGGAGGCTTAAAAAAAAAAATCAACGAGAAAAGAATAACTAAGAAGACTACTTTGCAAAATTTGTGGAATTTAGCACAGATTACAGTTTAACACAGCGATTTCATTCTAGAATGGGGAATTATTCTTTTGTAGGGGAAAAATACAATAATCATTTTTTTTTGCTTGGGCCATATGGTTGATTATGTAACCTTCTGGATAACTTAACAGAAGAACAGAATTGGAAGGGACTTTGGAGGTCTTCAAGTCCAAACTCCTGCTCAAGCAGGAGAGACCCTACACCAGGGGTAGGCAACCTTGGCTCTTTTATGACTCGTGGACTTCAACTCCCAGAATTCCTGAGCCAGCCATGCTGAGGGGAAAGGGAGAGGTTTCCAAGCTGAGCCATGCTGGCTTAGGAATTCTGGGAGTTGAAGTCCACAAGTCATGAAGGGGCCATAGTTTCCCCATGCTGGCTCAGGAATTCTGGGAGTTGAAGTCCACGAGTCATAAAAGAGCCAAGGTTGCCTACCTCTGCCCTTCACCATTCCAGACAAATGGCTGTCCAATCTTTACTTGAAAACCTCCAGTGTTGGAGCACCCACAACCTCTGGAGGCAAGTCATTCCACTGATTAATTGTTCTCTCTGACAGGAAATTACTCC
>NW_015396221.1:2958-8559 GCF_001527695.2 Protobothrops mucrosquamatus
ACCCTTTTCCATGACACGGCTGACCTCTTTCATTAGGCCATATCCTGAAAGTTTGGCTACTTTTGTCCCCAGAGGTCAAAGTTGACTAGCTTTCTTTGACCTCGGTCAACATCAGACTTTCCTGTTTTGAGCCTGAGAATTTAGAGTCTCAGCCTTCTGCTTGACAAAGATCAGAAGGAATCGGGTCTTTTAGGCATCTGACTTGAGCTCCTTATGCTGGTCACATCGTGGGAGAAATAAAAAAAAAAGTAGCTTTGAATGGGGAGAAGGTGAACAAGACTGAGGGAGATGAGAAGTGACACTCACCATCGCAAGAGCAGCGGACGTTTCGGTAGAATCGAGGACACACGAAACTAATCCTTGCCGTGCTGTAAGTCATCAGGGAATGGGAATCGATAGACAGATTTTGCTCACAATGCTGCTCCTGACAATCCAGCCCGGAGCAATTCTTCTCGAGGATGGCAGCGATGCGAATCACATTTTCCAAGTGTCGCCTTGCATTGGTAAGCTTCTGAATCAAGTAGGCCGGCTTGTAGAAGCCGCCGGTGTGCATCTGAACCGCGAACAGCATGTCAAGCTGATTGCTACCTGCCACGGGCTGAATACTGATGATGTGCAAGCTGTCTTGCTTTTGGGTGAGGACGGCGTTGCGCAGGGTACGCCTGAAGCCATGCATGTGAAGACCCACAAAATCCTCCGGGGAGATGTTCTCAAAACGGATGGTGACGGTGTTCTGCAACATCTCCTGGGCTAACTGCTCGACGTGGACGGTCACATCCATGGGGACCTGGAACCGCCCGTCGCTGACAGATACGTTCAGGATATACTTCCCATTGTCCAACCCTCCGAGGGCGATGATCTTTCCGTCGTGGTTGTTAACCTTGAACAAGCTTTTCTGCTCCGACTTCAGGCCGTAGGTGAGGACGTCATATACATCTTGGTCTGTCGCATGGATCTTTCCGATAACACCTCCCGGGAAGTCATCTTCCATAGTCACAATGAAAATCTCCAGGGGAATGGCTGTTGGCTTGTGGATGCTTTCTTCGATCACCCGGATCTGAATGAAGGTGTGGGAAACCTGTTGAGGCTTTCCCGAATCCTTTGCCTAATTCAAGAAATGAGAGACTGAAAACTCAATGATGTCGCACAAACAACCCTTTCAATGTTGCCCAGGAAGGGAAACTAAAAATATCTGGGCAGCGTTTTCTTCAGAAGAAATTTCAAACTCTCCATAGCAAAAAGGTCGATGGCAAATCCATAGCAGAACAAATAACAAATAAGCAGGACCCCAATCTGGGACGGTCATCGGAACCAGAGATTTAATCTTCCGAACTTTTGGACTCGTGCTTGGAGCCCATCCTCAGGGAATCCCAAAGGTGCTTTGTCAGAAAACAACTGGACTTTGTTTTTCCTCGAAGCGTCTTGAGATGAGAAGCAAAACGTCTTCAAGGAAAAACAAAGTCCAGTTGTTTTCTGACAAAGCTCCTTTGGGACAGCCATGATTTGGATGACTGAGAATCTCCATAGACATCCTCAGGGAACTTCTCTCTCACTAGAATGTGTTCTCTCTCTCTGGTGAGAGACCAGTTCCTTGAGGATGGGCTCCAGAATGAGTCCAAAAGCCCGGAGGACTAAACCTCTGGTCCCAGTGACTGACTCAGATTGGATCCTGCAACGTTATCCTGGGAGACGTATATTTGCCTTCATTCGTGAAACAAGTAAGCCCCTCACGCCTAGCAAAGCACACCTGCACGTTTCATGTTTCAATGCCATACAGTGGTCAATGAGCATTGAAAAGAAAACTCTGGATTGTAATTACATCCTAAGCAAATGTAATCAAGGACAAGAACTTCTATTTCAACGCACAGTCTAGTCCAGGGGTAGGCAACCTTGGCTCTTTTATGACTCGTGGACTTCAACTCCCAGAATTCCTGAGCCAGCATGGCTCAGCTTGGAAACCTCTTCCTTTCCCCTCAGCATGGCTGGCTCAGGAATTCTGGGAGTTGAAGTCCACGAGTCATAAAAGAGCCAAGGTTGCCTACCCTTGGTCTAGTTGATAAAACCATGCTCTTTCAAACATCAGAACTGCATGGCTGGGAAGATGAGAAGCGAATATACAGGTGGTCCTTGACTTATGACCAATCGCTTAGCAACTGTTCAAATTTACGATGGACCTACCTTGAGACTAGTTATAACCTGGATTTCAATGCTCACAGTTCCTCCTTTTTCATGGTCACGTGACCGAACTTAGGATGCTCAGCAACAGGGCCACATTTACGACCACTTACAGTGGCTTGTGGTCACGTGAACACGTTTTAACTACAGTTTTGCTGAAAATCAGAACTTCCTTAACCACCACCACAAAAAAGGTAGGCCACATCGGACTATCTTACAATCGTCACGACTTATGACTATGATGGGCAGGTGCCATTCTGGTCATAAATGAAGGGCTACAGGTAGTCCTCGATGTACGGCCACAATTGAGCCCAAAATTTCCCTTGCTAAGCAAGACAGTTGTTAAGTGAATTTTAATGAAGTCCATGAGTCATAAAAGAGCCAAGGTTGCCTACCCCTGGTCTAGTTTTAAGCACCTGCTTTACAGGACAAAGCATTTTAAGCACCTGCTTTACAGGACAAAGAAAGGCAAGGCATGAAAACGTAAACCTTCTCCAACCTCAACAGCATTTGTAGTCTATTTTACTTTTAGAATAAAATTGCACACATGAAGTCCTCGACGTACGGTCACAACTGAGCCCACGATTTCCCTTGTTAAGCCAGACAGTTGTTAAGTGAGTTTTGCCCCATGTTGTGACCTTTTTGCCACAGTGGTTAAGAAATAATAGTTAAGAAAAGCACTTTAGACTTTCAACAGTGTAAGAATTCAGCTGCAAAAATGCCAGCTTGCTAATGTTGAATTGGGAAAAAAAAATCACATTTCCAGTTATTTCTCGGTAAAAATGGAGTACCCAGTTATAACAGGTGGCCTGCGCATAATTTGAAGGTACAGAACAGCTGGGGAAATCTTCCCCTTTTTTCTCCTGTAAGAGAAAATCTTCTCTTTGTGATCTATTTCCCAAATGGCAAAAAGCTGCAGCCAGAGTTTACAAGCTCCAAAACGGGATATCATAAGTGTTTATGGGTTTGATTGGCATCTATATTTTTTTATGTATGCAAATCATGGAATGCTCATAAAACTTAAATTTGGATTACAATCAGAATGTTGAGTTTTTGCTTACATAGTAAAACAATATTTTGTGGGGGTTATAAGAAAAACGATGACATAAACAAAGCAGAAAAAAAGGAGAGAAATGTAAAGATATGTACATGTGAAGAAGATATGCTTCTGATATTCTTCAAAGCAATTATAAGTACAATTCTATTTAACCTCTCTCTCTAAAGTTACATCAAGACTGTCTTCTTTCTATAATCTATACCAGAGGGGGGCAATTAATTTCCCCAAGGGGCAAATAGCACTTAGACTTATATACCGCTTCACAGTGCTTTACAACCCTCTCTAAGCGGTTTACAGAGTCAGCATATTGCCACCAACAATCTGGGTCTTCCTCATTTTACCGACCTCCGGAAGGAATGGAAGGGTGAGTCAACCTTGAGCCAGTGAGACTCGAACTGCTGAACTGCAAGCAGCCGGCAGTTAGCAGAAGTAGCCTGCAGTACTGCATTCTAACCACTGCGCCACCAGGGCTCATGAGAAACCCAGACTGTTGTGGAGGGCAGCCTCCCTCTGCCCCAATGAGCAAGACAGGGCAGTCAAAGAGCTGGATGTGGCCAATGGGCCATAAAATCCCAGGTCTCGTCTATCCGTCCGTCCATCCATCCATCCATCCATCCATCCATCCATCCATCCATCTATCTAACATCCATCCATCCATCCATCCATCCATCCATCCATCCATCCATCCATCCATCCATCCATCCATCTATCTATCTATCTATCTATCTATCTATCTATCTCAGATCTAATCTCCAAAATCATAAATCACAAGTTCATTTTCTTCATTTTTATGCTAAAAATCTTATTACACCTTATAGCTCTCTGTCATATTTCCTCTTTTTCATTTCCTGTTTTCTAATTTAATCTGTATTTGCTCTGCATTATTTCTAGAGAACTACAGGTCGCCCTCAGCTTTCGACCACAATTGAGCTCAAAATTTATGTTGCTAATGAAACATTTGTTAAGTGAATTTTGCCCCATTTTACGACTTTCCTTGCCACATTTGTTAACTGAATCACTGCAGTTCTTAAGCTAGTAACACGGTTGTTAAATGAATTAGGCTTCCCCCATTGACTTTGCTTGTCAGAAGGTCACAAAAGGGGATCGTGTGACCCCGGGACACGGCGACCGTCATAAATGTGAGTTAGTTGTCAAGCATCCGAATATAAAGCATGTGACCCTGGGGACGCTGCAATGGTCATAAGTGTGAAAAATGGTTGTAAGTCACTTTTTTCAGTGCCGCTGTAACTTCAAACGGTCACTAAATGAACTTTTGTAATTCGAGGACTACCTGTACTCACTCTTCAAACTTTTAATATATATAAAAGGAAAGAAAAAACAATGACGGCCTTAGGATAATCAGCTTCAAAATTTCATTTTCCTGCAATGGATTTCACTTCTGTTGAATAAAATTTAAAAATACACCGTAAAGTGTATTGTAAGGAAGATTGCTAAAAAAATTATATCACATGAAGGTGATCCCAGATACATGAGATAGGAAAGAGGCTGGCTTAATAATGTGGTTCTGCCATTTTCTGCCGGGATGAACAAATCAACTGGTTACCTGGATGCACAGCATATATTCAGTGGCTACCATGCGTTTGAAGATGACGGCGGATCGCAAAATGCCTTGCTGGTCAAGCACGAATTCTTTCTCTTCGTTTCCAGCCAGGATGGCGAAGGTGAAAGGCGGGCCATTGTGCAGGGAGTCTTTATCCGTTACCACCAATTGCAGAATACTGGTTCCCACTGGCTTGTTTTCCTTTGTGCATCATCACAGAATGCAGCAGTGTTCAAAAGACAGAGGCCGAGAAAATGAGAGACAGAATTTTAATTATATATCTTGGCACATTGATGAGCAACATGTGAGAATATGGCCTTTTGACAGCACACATGGTTTTTTTTTTCCTATTGGCCATCTGTTATAAAATGTGCACTTGCCTCTCCCACTTTTGTACTGCTAGCATAACCTATAGACTGGTTTAGAGGACCACTTAGAGCAAGAATTATAGCCTTTAATTAGGGATGCACTTCCACTTTCATCTCCAGTAAAAGGTAAAGGTTTTCCTGCCCAGTCATGTCTGACTCTAAGGGGCGGTGCTCATCCCAGTTTCCTGGCCGAGGGAGCCAGTGTTGTTGTTGTTAATAATAATAATAATAATAATAATAATAATAATAATAATAATAATAATAATAATAATAATAATAATAATAATAATAATAATAATAATAATAATAATAATAAAAGTTGGAAGGGACCTTGGAGGTCATCTAGTCCAACCCCCTGCTCAGGCAGGAAACCCTATACCATTTCAGACAAATGGCTGTCCAGTCTCTTCTTTAAAACTTCCAGTGTTGGAGCATTCACC
>NW_015396222.1:0-4200 GCF_001527695.2 Protobothrops mucrosquamatus
TGGAAGATGTTTTCCCCATATAAGATTTTTTGTTTGTTTGTTTACCTTTCTTTCCACCTTCTATAATGAAATCAATGGCTGCTCTAAGGAAACTTTTCTCAGGGAGGTAGCTAAAGTCGGAAGGAACTGTAAAGACAAAGGCAGATCGGGTTAACCATTTTCACATTCACACTTGACAATTTTACAGCAGAATATAGGCGGGTGCTTGACAGTAGAGTTCAAAACAAAGGTCCGTGCATAATATTTGTGTAGTATTCTGAAAACAGTGGACAGGACCCAAGTCAAAAACTAACTTTCAAAAGTTGATGGAATTAGCAGAGATGGCTAAACTGGCTGTTTTGATAAAAGAAAAGAATGTAAGTAATTTTCTTTCTACTTGGAAACCACTTCTTGAGGTGGGAAAAAATGATAGTATGACTTTGGATTTTACTGATTAGATTGATAGAAATGGCTAGTTGGTACTACTACTACGGAAATGTAAAAAGTTGAGATTCGATGTTAATGCCTTATTCTATTGTAACAGAAGGAGTCGGAAGTCAACACCTTTTTTTTCCTTCCCCCCTTTTCCACACTCCTCTTTTTCCCCTTCTCCTACCGTTGTTCCTTACTACTTGCTTTTGTATTTTCGTATTTTCTGTTATAAGTGAATAAAATCTTTTAAAGAGAAAACAAAACTAACTTTCATTTCATTTACATTTAATGAAATGAAAGCTAAGATGATTAACTCTTGATCACAGGGCAACTTAGAGCAGGAGAAAGCAGGCTGGGGGAAATTCAGTGAGAGCTAGCAAATCAGGAACAATTTTTTTTTCTACCAGAGTCATCAACAGGTGCCCTCTCTCTCTCTCTCTCTCTCTCTATGAACTGAAAAAAGGACACTCTATACCAGGGGTAGGCAACCTTGGCTCTTTTATGACTCGTGGACTTCAACTCCCAGAATTCCTGAGCTAGCCAGGCTGGCTCAGGAATTCTGGGAGTTGAAGTCCACAAGTCATAAAAGAGCCAAGGTTGCCTACCCCTGCTCTATACAAATTTACTTCATAGCCTCAAAAATAAGACCCAGACTCTGAGGGAGTGGGTGGGCTCTATTTGAAATATCAAAACTTTTTTATTGTCATCTCATTTTTCTGAATTTACAATCTCATATGAGAAGCTTCAACTTACCAGATGTTCGACTACGGGTGGCAGACATATTGGAAAGGTACAAATGCCCTAACATCCATGCTGCGTTTACCTGAAGGCCTATCACCCCAGAAAAGCTGATTATCTGCAAGGAGAAGCATCGCAAACGAACCCAAATTATCATTCATTTTATGTAGGTTATCATTACTATAAAATAAATGCCACTAGTTTAATGTGGTGTTCCCCATAATATATGGGCACACTCCATATTTAGGTGAGTAGACCATACCATTCTGTAGATAACACTATAAAATGTGCTTTATTCTTTGAGGAAAAAATATAGGCAGATGTTGAAGGAAGGAATGCCCCACCTTGACCATTCAGTTGTCTGTGAATATTTTCCCTGTAACATAACTCATGTCTATCCTAAATAAGAAAACTGTAATCCAAAACAGGAACACTACTATTACAAAAGATCACCTATATGAAACTATTTGGGGATTGTTGCCTGATTATACCCATACTTGGAAGTCGTTCTGTTCAAATGGAAGTATACTTCGTTCTGTGAATATTTAACAGGTGTAAAATACAAAAAAAGTGCATAAGGAATGAAACTAAACTAATTTTGGAACTAAGATTCCAAAATTGGAAAGGGAAATTTAACCAGTATGACCACATGTGCGTGTTGCTAATAAGGGGTCTTTTTTCTTAATGATTAGTTTTCTTAATGAGATAGTTCACTACAGGCTGGAATGGAGACTATTGATAAAGCTGAAGATGGAACTACAGTATGTCAGATCTAATGGATAGCAGCTTCAATGACTATTTCCCAACCTCGTTAAAAGACTGATATGATTACTAACCATTTTCAAGCCAGCTCTTTCAGAAAAGGAAATGGGCCCAGGAAAGAAGCAAGGTAATCTCAGAAAGAAAATATTATGCATTTGAATCATATTAATTACATTGGTGATTAATTAAGATTATTAATTAAGATTATTCCCTTATATTTAATCGTTTTACCATGTCACAAAAAATGTGATAGCAACTTTTGGAATAGAGCACCTGAGGACTTGAAAGACTGCCTGGACTAATCCCAAACTTTATCTTGAACGAATTGCACAGTAATGTCAACAGGGTAACCCATACCTGAGTCAGGGTTCGGATGACTTCATTAAGTTTGCTTTGAAATTGAGAGGATTGGGTAGCTTCTGATTTCAGCTATTTAGAAAAGAGAACACTGATGGATGAAAAAGTAATTGCACAGAAAGTCAAAGCATCTGCATGGTGAGGGACTTTCATGCACATACACACGCACCTACATGCACCCAAATGTTTTATTTTAATGTTTATTTAATATGAGAACAATTTTATTTTCTAACACCAAACGCATGCTGCCAACAATTTTTTGGTATGGTCTAGTAGTTAAGGCGCAAGGCTAGAAAACAGGAGACATTGAGTTTAAGTTCCCCCCTTAGCCATGAAAGCCAGCTTGTGACTTTGACCTAGTCACTTTCTCTCAGCGCAACCTACCTCACTGTTGTGGGGAAAATAGGAGGAGGAAGATGTGTTGGGTGAGTTTGCTGCCTTGAGTTATTTGCAAAAATAATAAGGGCAGGATACAAGTAAATAAATAAAGCACACGATATCACACTCTATAGGTTACTAATTAAGGAAGCATAAGCGAATATGAGTAAGCCACTTATTACATTGGTGGGCAGCTATTTCCTCAGCTATTTGTTTGTTGTATTTATTATATTCAGAAACAGATCATACTCCTTCTTGCCATTTCCCCCAATAACAGCCCTTTCAGACTAGCCCAAAGTCACCCAGTGAGCTTCTGTGATTGAAGGGAGGTTTGAATTTGGGTTTTTCCAGGGTTAATTCTATATTTAACCACTGTAGTATAGTATCTCTTGTGCAAAATCTATACCTTTGTTGACTCTGTATTCACATGTTATTGGAAAACACCAATCACTTGAAACTTATTTATGTTATTTTTATCAGTGAATACTCTCTCTCTCTCTCTCTCTCCAATATTTCATCACCCTAAAGCATGGATGTCAAACTCAATTGCGTCACATGAGGTATTGTGACTTATCACGATGTTTTTTGCCTTTGCAGAGCTGAGGTGGGCGTGGCCTGCGCGTGATGCATCCGGCCTGCGTGACGCCAGTTTGACACCCCTGCACTAAAGTATAACTGAGGAAAATATTCTGTAATAATAAGCCAAATACTTAATATGTTGCATCATCCAGAAGAAACCAGAACTGATCTTCTATATACTCTAAAGAAAAATATTGTGTAATCACACACTAAATACTTAGTATGTTGCAATACACGGAAGAAAACAGAATTGAGCTTCTATATAGTCTAAATAAACATCTGTCTCTTGTTCGTGCACGGGGGGGGGGATAACATAGACCACACTGTCTGGTGAGGCAAAGTCTGTTCTGCATCACAGATGGAAAGTTAGGGAAACCGCTGCTGGTTTCAGAGGAGAGCATGACAGAGGAGAGGTGCTAGGCTGGCAACCCACTCAAATTCTCACCTAGATCACCCCAAGAATTCTGGAACTTGGATAACCAAGACATCCAGAGGGAAGCAGGTTGAGAAGCCTGTATTTGGAGTTTGCTTTTGGACCATATACACAACTTCTCTCTCTGTGTAGTCCAGTCACACTGATCATTTTTTTTTGTTACACAAGAACAGACTCATGCAAGTTGTTTTAGCACTTTTCTATAAAAATCGTGTAATTTTTTTTTTAAATGTAGAAGGGTTTTTCTCCAAAAGGGAGAATAGAGATGTGGGGAAATAGTGGCTATGATTATTAAGAAGTAGCATAGAAAGGATGGGCAGCGGTCTCTGCAGGCATATATACATTTTTTGAGACCTTCCGGGGGTTTTGGAGCCTCTTTAGCAGTTCCGAGGATTTCTGCGGCCTTCCCAGCGACCGTAGTCGGGTGAGGAGTGGTCAGGGCCTTGGCACGGCCTGGGTTTGGGCCTGGATTTGGATTTGGCCCCCCCGGCCTAGAGGACCCGGTTGGATGACCCGCGAATTACATCTTGCAGCCTGGCTGG
>NW_015396222.1:7472-8559 GCF_001527695.2 Protobothrops mucrosquamatus
CTGACCTAGGGAGGATTTTATTTGGGGTTTATCTTTTAACAATTTGACAGAGACACAACTTTAAAATTTGATTTAATTCGGTTTTATCGGGGGGGAATATATTTATGTTTTGTTTTAAATATGTTGTGCGCCGCCCTGAGTCCCGCTGGGAGAAGGGCGGCATATAAATTAAATTTATTATTATTATTATTATTATTATCTAAAGACCCCTTTTTCCTTCTGTACTAGCATTCTGCCCTAGCCTTATATCCTTTCAGGCAGCAAGGAAACAAAGTGATATGACAAACTGTAGTCAGTAGAGGGCTGAGGAAGCATTGCCAGTGTTATTGTTGGGAAAGGTAGAAGTGTGATCTATGTAAAGATCATACTTGGACGTTTATGTACTGCTGTCCGTATGCAATTTTGTGTGCCCCCCACCCCGCAAAAATCTGAAACCACTCTGGGGCAGCTGTCAAGGAACTAAAGTTGCCTAAATTTCATGTGACATTACGGTTTTTTCACCGGATATGAGTATATTTTTGCAACACTATGGGGCTCGTTCAATTCACCTGAAGTATATAATGTAAGGCGCGAAGAATCAAGACCATATGGCAAATTCCAATTCGAAAGATTTATTGCTCAAGCCGAAACACAAGAATCTAGTCCGCTGATGGTCAGTACTAAATCGGTGCTAGGTAAAAGTCAACAGAATTCAAGAAGGGCTGGACTTGGAGCATCTGTGGACATGTAACGATTCTAGGCTGAATCCTTTCTTGACTCCGACCCCAGGCTCTGCCTCTTCTTCTACGTCTACTCTTATAAAGTTGCCTCCCTATTCTTATATTTGAAAACTACGTAAATTCAAGACAGAAGTAATCTGGCATGTCCTCATTTTACCTGTATCATGGAACTTTCAGAACCCATTAGAGAGACCAACCCATTGACCGCTGCTAGTCTCTGCATTGTAGGAGCTCCCTAGAATCAAAGCAAAACCAATGTTTGTTAGAGAAAAAGTGAATGCTCTTGAACTGCTTCCTGCAAGAAAAAAGATTGCCCTCCCCCAAATCCTTTCACCCACTGATCCCATGACAGACATCCCGATACCAAA
>NW_015396223.1:0-3109 GCF_001527695.2 Protobothrops mucrosquamatus
AAATGGAGAAAAAGATTTACAGTATGGAGCAAAATAAGACAGAATTTGCAATGCAATAATGCACTGATGATGAACATGTAATTGCTAAAATGTATAAACTTGTGTTGAAATTTTTAAAAAGAGGAAGAACAGGTTAAAGAATGTATGATAAAGTAGGTAAGAGTTTTGGTTATTATAATGAGATGAACCAATAGAAAAACGTTAGGGTTAAAAGGCTTGAAATTGAAATTGTGTTACAATCTTAAAGAGAATTTTTATTAAATGAGGTATCGTTGACATATTATTCTAGAGAAATTATCTAGAATGTCTAAAGGCATTTCAAATGCATGCTGGAAATGTGAACAACATGAAGGAACATTTTATCACGCTTGGTGGACATGTAAAAAGGCTGAAAAAAATTGGATTCAACCACACACATTGATAGAGAGGATTTTAAAGATTAATATTCAATTGAAGTCATAATGTTTTCTTTTAGGACCACAGGTAATTCTTGATCTGTGACTGGTCTAATATAACCCTTGAGTTAATAGACATTGCACCTACCTGATTTATTTCATGGGAAGGAAACCTCACAAATCACTACATTAGGCATTTTTTAAAATGTGAGGACTTATAATGGTGCTCTCACAAAATAACTGCCAAATAGGGACTTTCATATTCATAGAACATTTCCCATTGTGGATGCAGCTCAACACAGAACAATTCTATAACAGAATGGAAATTGATGGGATTGTTTCCTTTAATACCTTCACAGGCAAGTTTTAGTTTCTAAGTTTGCCAGTAAGGACTGCAGGAGGTCCCAAAGCTAAGTCATCGTTAAAAGTATTATAGAGGCTGTCTTTTTTACTTTTCAGTTTCTAGTCTTTTGTTCTAATATAAACAATAAAAAGAAACTCACTGAAAACAGGAACCTAGAAAATGCCAAGGGAAGCACCAATATTTCTGGTTTAACAAGTTAATTCTATGTAAAAGTGACTCTATTGCAGTCTTAGACAAAGAGAAAAATAAGAGCAGTAAAAACAATAAAAAAAACATAGATCCTATTTGTCCCACAAAGGGCAGAGTTAAAATGAACTAAAGTGCTAGATGCCTACATCCAGCTGCAATTTAAAAGGCAAGAAACAATAACTGCATCCAGAACTGACTGGGCTCTGTCAAAATTGAAAGGGAATGTAAGGCTAAAATAGATACAGTAGCACAGTGGTTCTCAACCTTTTTAATGCCGCGACCCCAACCGGTCGTAAGTTGAGGACTAAACCGATCGTAAGTCGAGGACTAAACCGGTCGCAAGTCGAGGACTACCCAACCAGTCGTAAGTCGAGGACTTTCCCTGCCCGGGAGCACCACGCATGCGTGGTTCCGCCCCCTGCGCTGGCCGAGGCGTAGCTGGCAAGCGGCAGAGATGGAGCAGGCCGACCACCAGCTGGCCCAGCCCAAGGGAGGTAAGGCACCCGCCGGAAAAGGGGGAAAAAATGGCGGACAAAAAAAATGGCGGACAGCCTTGCTTGGCGACCCCCGTGAAATGGTCAATCGACCCCAAATGGGGTCCCGACCCACAGGTTGAGAACCACTGCAGTAGCATAAGGAAGGAACAAGCATTGAATCAATGCATTTAACTAATATTTAACATATTAATTTTAGAACCTTTTGTTTAGTATCCTTTCCAATTTGATCCAGGAGTAATAAACATGACAGGTGCTATTTTAAGCTTTATAATCTTTATGGCTCTGGATATAGATACAATGGCTACTTTAAGATTACCCATGTCTTAAGATCTTAAGCTAAGGTTTTTCTGTAAGATCTATCTTTGGAAGTGCAGTCTAGCAAAATTTGACAATGCTTGTATACAGTATATCTCAGTTTCCAATTCAGCACCGTTTATTCTTAATAAATCTACTGCCATTCACTCTGAACCACGTTATTTGTGGAGGATGTTGGTTCCAAATAAAATTAAGGTGGAAAATGCTTAAAAGATATATTTTGCTATAATTTACATTGTTGTTAATCACTTAGAAAATGATTTAACAGATTAAAACAAATATTGTAATATGCTAAGAAAAGAATTAATGAGACATTTATCTTTTACTAAATCACACAGGGAAAAAATGGCTGTTTGGAAAAAATTAGAAATGTATTGCTTGACTAAACAGATGAGAATAGTTTACTTGCAACAAAGCCATCGGCACTCTCTAGCCTTTCATCAGGGACCTCTCTATTTAAAATCCCATTAAAAATCTACATCTTTAATGGGCAATTAATGTATCAAACAATTAAGCATGGCAATTGATGAATGTTTTTGACAGGCTCATTTGAAGTTTATGTTCTTCAAAATTAGCCTGTAACCCAACTTAAAATACTCTATTAGTTGTTGTGGAATAACAGTTCTGTATCCAATGAGTAGAGGAGGCCAACAGGTAAAGAGAATATTTTATTTAGCAACAGTCATTCAATCTATCCCACTGAAGTACATACCAGCATCAGAATAGTTACAATACCAACAAACATGCATAGTACAATATGTCTATTGCTTATAGATTTAACATATGCTTTTGTTAAAGTTAAAGTTTAACTTTTTTAAAGTTAAAGCTTACATTTTTGCACATACAAAGCCACTTTTTTCGCTATGTGTTCTTTTAAAATGCTCAATCAGGAATGATAGAGAAGGATTTGTCCCTAAATAGTAAGCTTTCATTCAAAGTATCCCTTCCATTAATTTTGGTATGTATGAAATATCAGTGTAGACACTTTTTTCATTTACTATCCTTTCCCTCTCTATGTGGAATGTTACAGAAGTGCCCAAAAATGAAAGAAAAAGAAAGGTATATTTCACTCTGGATTCTGATGACGTTCATCCCAAAAGATTTTGGTAGAATACCAAAATATATGTATATGTAAAAAAAAGTATATGTAAAAAAATCATTTGGCATTAATTAGAAATATATGGTAATAAGACATATAAAATTCATTCCATTCTCTGTCTCACACATACACAATCTGAATAATGTGATCCATGCAGAGCCTTATTGAGCCATGTAAGTTTTATATTGATTCTTATATGTAAGTTTTATATTGATTCCACCAGAAAAAGATAATCAGATATATGTTTCTT
>NW_015396223.1:5204-8557 GCF_001527695.2 Protobothrops mucrosquamatus
CAAGCGGCAGAGACGGAGCAGGCCAACAACAGCTGGCCCAGCCCAAGGGAGGTAAGGCACCCGCCGGAAAAGGGGAAAAAATGGCAGACAAAAAAAAATGGCGGCCAAAAAAAATGGCAGACAGCCTTGCTTGGCGACCCCCATGAAATGGTCGATCGACCCCAAATGGGGTCCCGACCCACAGGTTGAGAACCACTGTTCTAAACAATCCAAACCATGCAATTGAGAGATTAAAGCAATGCAACTTGTCAACTTTCAGTTGTTGAACTGAGTCTTCTAGCACAATAAGTTAGTGTGGCCATTTCTAAATTGTGCTTGAAAAATTGTTGAAATTCAACAGTCAACTTATTTTCTTAACCTGTGCATGATTCTAAGCTTATTTCCACCTTGCTGCAAAATTTGTTTTGGCAGCTATTGTTTCGTATCTCCTCCAAAGGTCATAATAGCTGGGAAATTTTGAGAACTGCAGCATGCCCAATTTGGCAAATACTGTCTTAGAAAATATGTATCTTCAGTGTTTTTGAAATACAGCTGTTTTATATCTTTCAATAGATATTATAAGGATGGTTGAGGATAAAAAGAGAATTCTATTCATCTGGTGCTGGAGCTACTAACAAACAATATTCTAAAGGGGGGTAATCTGAGCATTTTTTGGTAGATTTTCTGAAAGCAAATCTAAATAATGGCTAAATAAAAGGGATATAATTAAGCTAAAATCCATATGGCCAGTTTCATAACTTTTGAAGCATACTAAAAAATAACGGAAAGACAGATGGAAATAATTTCCATAGGATGGAGAATTAAACCTGCCATTCCCCTTCCACCTTTCCTCAGCTCTTTTCCCCCCCTACATTTCGGATATATTCCATTTTTGGGGCACCTTGCTAGTTTGTAAGCAATTGCCCAGTGTCATATTTGGCATCATTTGAGGGATGATGTGAGCTCAAATTGATTTCTAATGCATGTAATAGGGCTTGCTATGTCCTGCTTCTCTGATCCCTTAGCACTTTGTCATTTTCATTTGGTCAGGAGCCATAGAACTCCATCTGTTTGTTTATTTCTCATTGACTGGATTCTATTTTGGCTGCTTGGTTATTTTCTTCTAAAATTAAAAAAAGAAAAAAATACTATACTATATTTTTTTCATTGCTGGGATCCATTGTTGTTCTTCACCTTTTCCTTTTGCTCTTAATTTACTTAGGTATATTCCTTCTTTCATGCTTAAAAAAAGCTTTTTATTGTAGCTGCCAATAATATTGGGACAGCAGAAGTGAAGAAAAGGCACTCTGAACTCTTCCATTAGCCAATTGTCTAAGGATTGCTGAGTTAAAAGTTGGGAGCCTATTAAAAAAAATGTACCTGTCCAGCAAGCAATGGACCTGATTCAGAATTTTCTGTTTTATTTTCCTTCAGCGTCATAAAGAAGCAAATAGCATCAGCTCACCTTGTGAAAAGAAAATGGTAGATTGTCTTAAATTGGAAAGAATAAAATACTGCTTTAGTCCCTGTGAAGGAAGGAAGCAAACGTAAAATTACGGCCTGTCATTGGTTTAACTGCTTGTTCTATGAAGATAAGATGAAGATAAGGTAAGGTAAGGTAAGGTAAGATGAGGTGAGGTGAGGCGAGGCGAGGCGAGACAAGACGAGACGAGACGAGACAAGACAAGACAAGATAAGATAAGATAAGATAAGATAACCTTGGCCCACATTAAAAATGAAATTTAGTTTCTTTCTCTCAAAAATGTACACATACATAACACACATTTAAACATGCTATATACAACATATGTATAAACCTTCACCCTTACATATAAATAATATATAAATATTAATTCCTGACCATCTTGAATACGTTACAGAAAGAAGAAGCTTTAGAGTTCACAAGATGAATACTGTATGGAACAAAACTGTGACTGAATCTGGATGTTCTGCTTCGGATAGCCTCCTCCCAGAAGGTAACAAGGAAAACAGGCCGTGAAGAAGATGTGTAGTGTCCCAGACAATCTTACGGACCCTGCTCAAGCAACACTTATGTGCTATGTTCTGGATGGAAGGGAGGGAACTGCCAATGATATTTTCAGCCATTCTCACCACTCTCTACACTGCTGTCCTGTCTGAAGCAGTGATGCTTCCAAACCAGACTGTGATGCTGTATGACAGGATGCTCTCGATCGTCCCTCTGTAGAAAGTGGTAAGGACAGGGGAAGGAAGGCGTGCAAAATTTAATATCCTGCATCAAAGTGTCCCAAGGAAATTTTACAAAAAGGAATTAATAGTGACATCAATCAATGAAAAATAAGTAAAACAGTATCAGTAAAAGCAGCAGCAGCTTTACTTTTTTTAAAAAGTAAAATAGGAATTCATCCTATGATTTAATACTGAAGAGTGAAAGAGAAATTCATTCAGTCCTAATTGTTATGCAGTCTTATCCTATTTATACATGTTGAGATTATGCTCAAAAATAGATCACAATATTCAGAGGATTATGAAAATTAAAGCATAATTATATTCTGAATTATATTTTAGACCAGTAAGCACAAATCTGGTCAGTGTGTTTCCAAACTTGCACATACTGAATACTACAAACATTGTAAGCTAAGATGGATCTAGCCAGGTCTTTGGAGAGAAAATGTCTCTCAATTTTGGCCAGAATTATAACATCTGTATTGCAAAATGAAAGTTTATCATACAAAGTATCTAAGTACTTTATGTTGATTCTGTAGTCGAAGACCACCCAGGTGAGATATAGCAAAAATAGATTTCCAATGAATGTCATGACTTTGTTCTCTTTTTTTTCCTTTTCAATTCCTCAGGCACTGATAAGTTACTATTATAAAAGCTTGCAGGCCACATGGGAATTCCAGAAAACAGAAGAAATCATCTCTTTCTAGTTAGAGTCATAGAATCAGAGGAAATGACCTTAGACATCCTCTATCCCAATTCCCTGTACTAGGTAAGTCTTTTGTCAGCAGAATTATATAACAGGATATTATCTGTTATGCAGCTGAAAATCCCTCTGAAATCAACAAGAACTAGCTTTTAAATAAGCAAGACTGAGAGAGGTACAGAGAAGCAATAGTAGCATACTGTACATGTCTTAGCTGTATAAAAAAAAACAGGGGAGGGATATTTTAAGGTACTCCATTACTGGGAGTGAGAAATTGGGAGGGCAATTTCTCTCCTGTTTCTTGATTTCAAAAGTATATGCAGGTGACAAGGCAGAAAGTGTGATGCATTGTCAGGAAATTTATTTTCACACCAAGGGAATCGTTAAAGAAAAACGTGAAAGTTGAGGTTTTCATTTTTGTGGAAATTATTGATTTGCAGTGTGTTTTTCTCGTGTATCACAGCAG
>NW_015396224.1:0-8557 GCF_001527695.2 Protobothrops mucrosquamatus
AACTCTTGCTAACTTTTAAAACTTTTTGTCATATTTTCACTCCAATTTTCAATCTGTCTTTGCAACTTGTGATCTTATTTATTTATAGGCTCAATCGGCTATCCACTCGTTAGACCAGGGGTCTTCAAATTTGGCCCTTTTATGACTTGTGGACTTCAACTCCCAGAATTCCTCAGCCAGGCATGCTGGCTGAGGAATTCTGGGAGTTGAAGTCCACAAGTCATAAAAGGGCCAAGTTTGAAGACCTCTGCGTTAGACAACCAAAGTTACTTACTTCACTTTTTTTTAAGGCATGCTGTTGAGAAACACAATATGGCCTCAAACAACTGGGGTACTGTGTCTGCTTTTCATCAGCAGTCTTGAAAGTCCTTCATCCTGTTTTGTCTTTTCTGTGTAGTAGACTGCTAACTAAAACTCCAAAGAGTAGGCTGAAGAGGCAACTTTTGTAATGTTGCAAAACTCTAACCACTGCACCTCTGGCCTTTATTTTCATTGCTTCCAAGTTCAATTTAACATGAATCTGCCTACTGCAATCCTTGGCTCCATATCTACAGTAGATACCTTTACTTTACGTTTGCTGCTTTGCCACACTCCCTTGTACAATTGTAATAACAAAAGTACAGGTAGTCCTCGACTTACAACAGTTCCTTTAGTGACTATTCAAAGTTACAACAGCACTGAAAAAAGAAACTTATGACTGGTTTTCACACTTACGACCATTTCACCATCTCCATGGTCACGTGATCAAAATTCAGAGGCTTGGCAACTGACTCATATTTATGACAGTTGCAGTGCCCAGGTGTCATAGGATCCTCTTTTGCAATCTTCTGACAAGCCAAGTCAATGGGGAAGCCAGATTGAATTAACAGCTCTGCTACTAACTTAACAACTGCAGTAATTCACTTAACAACTGTGGCAAGAAAGGTCTTAAAACGGGGCAAAGCTCACTTAACAAATGTGTCACTCAGCAACAGAAATGTTGGACTCAACTGTGGTTGTTAAGTCGAGGACTACCTGTGGTTGCTTGCTTATCATGAGCTCACAACTGAATGCAGTACAATTAATCACAACATAAGATCAAGCAAACCAAAAAGTTCTTAAAGTAATAAGCTGCGTTTTAAATTATGATGACAATTAGATGTTTTGCATCACATCTGAAGCGACGGGTAAGCATACAAGAGGCTTCTTTCAAATCAACTTCACAGGGACTCCAGGAAATGCACAAATGCACGAATGCAAGGACGCCGGTGCCGGGTGTGCACAGAAGAACACAAGAGATCGTTTCCTATTTCCGCGGACACCGAGGCAGGCTGGCAGGGAAGAGTCGCCGGCAGACAGGCTGTACAACAGAAGACGGCGTGGGGGGATACAAAGCCTCGGGCCTGCTGCTAGGCACCCGCGAGCGGGTGGAAGTACCGGAGAGAGGCGAAACGAGATGCTCCGTGGTCCAACGTACCTGACGGTTCAAGCAGCAAGCTGAAATGCGTGCTTCCGTTCCGGGATGTCCGTTCAGGAAACCGCGCAGTAACCGATCAACCGTCCTCCGAACGGGCCCCCCGCGGGAGGAGGAGGAGGAGGAGGCGTACCAGCGAACGCCCCCTTCCCCCCCTCCCCCCCGCGTGAAACCCCAGCCAGCAGATAGAGGCCAACCGATCAGCAGCAAAGGCCCAGGCAGGCCCCGCCCTCGCCGGCTGGCGCGCGGGCGCTGGAGAAGTGACGACGACGCGTCCCGGCCGGCCGTGGGAGTGGTGGGGAGAATGTCGCTTTGTTTCGGGAAGGTTTCGGGAAGGTGCTGCAGCGGCTCCTCTCGGCGGGTTCTGCGGTGGAAGTTTTATAGCTTACCCCGGTTCCCTCGGGCGCTCGCGAGCTAAAAGATGGAGGCGTCTCCGGGAAGGAGCCGCTTGTTCCGTGCGATTGTGCCTTTACAGCAGGGGTAGTCAACCTTGGCTCTTTTATGACTCGTGGACTTCAACTCCCAGAATTCCTGAGCCAGCTGTGCTGGCTCAGGAATTCTGGGAGTTGAAGTCCACGAGTCATAAAAGAGCCAAGGTTGACTACCCCTGCTTTCTTTACAGGGTGAAATGTACCAAAAATGCTGTAGGGTTGGGCGATCTCGAAAAAAACGAAGCGTGGTCGGACTTGTTTGATATTTGAATGGGAGCTGTGGGAAAATCCAGGAGGAGAAATTAGACAAGCGTCTTGAGAAATTAATTCCAAGCCGTAAAAAACCCAGTGCGCGAGCATAGATTAATCTAGCTCGATTTTAAGCAGTGTTTCTCGACCTCAGTAACTTAAAGGTGTTGGATGTTGTTAAGGGGTTTAATTGTTGGCTGGAGAATTCTGGGAGTTGTGAAGTACCGATCTCTTAAGGGTCTGAGATTGAAAAACACTGGACTAGAGAAAAACCTTTAACTTCAACCGTGGCTTGTCTGAATGATGTTTGTATTACATTCGTACCTTCATTTCCATCCTGCCAATTCTTTTAGTGCAAACTCAAACTTTACACATACTCACTTTTTATCCTTACAAAAAATGTTGTGAGATAGATAAGGCAAGTGAAAGTTAAGTGAAAGAATGATTTTAGTAGCTGGCAGTGCGCACTGAACCCAATCCTCTAATCATTACATCATGTTTGATTTGGTGAATTGATTTTGTCCACATTCTTTCTGGAAATCGTTGTGAGAAGTTTAGGTCAGCTCAGATTTTTCCATTGGTAGTGTGATGCCAATTTCCTTTCCTCACAGAGTCTCTTATCAACTTAGTACATGCAGCTCTGAACCACACAGGTGTCTTAACATATTTTACATGTACAATGAAAACGTGAACAGACTGAGTTTCTCTTTGCCTGTCAACACAGCACTGTACATCCTGTGTTAATATCCAAAACACTTCCTCCGCAATGCCATCCTGCCATTTTTCCCTCAAGAACATGCCATGAAAACATCACAAGTTTGTGCTTATTCCCAAAGTTAAGATGGAAATGATTCATTTAGCTATATTTTAAAGTGTTCCTTTAATTCTTCAGACAGTTGTTGATAGGAGATAATATTGAATTGCAGAGCTCTTTTCACTTACCAGTGAATCCTGTATGACAGCTTAAACAATGAGAAATTAAGTATGATAGTGTAAGAAATATATTTTACTAAATTGTTACTGGAGAGCAAATAGATTCTAATTTTCTATACTGAACAATGCTAGAAGTAGAATGAATTCATAACTGTCAACTGTCCATATGGCATCATTGTCAATCCTAAAAGCAACAAAGGGAGCTATTGTAATCCAGGTCAGACTGTTTTTCTATTTAGCCCATGACATCTCTGAGTGATAGCAACCCATTAAGATCTGAGATGGAGTTTTCATGCTATCTACTGAGAATATGTTAAGGACAGAGACCAGAATTTGAATCATAACAACCAAGTTGTTTTGCCACCCAAATTTACATTGTGCCTAGACTGGGCATTTGAAAAAGAAAGGCCTGGAAGAAAACCGTAGCAAACCACTTCTGTATTTTTGCCAAGAGAATCGAATGGACATGTCCATGTAGTCACCAGAGCAAGGTTAAACCATGGCTTAATTGAAGCTATTAACCACAGTTTTGAGACAAATTGTGGACCATCAAAGATATCTTTTTGCAATCACAATTAACTTCACCAGTTGAAGATTTGTTTTCTCCTGCCACATATTCATCAGAATCCTTGATGATTCCTAAAGACTGAGGGCAAAATAAAATAATTTGTGTTCCCTTTCTTCTATCTTTAATTGCACTTATTCCAGTTTGGTCTAGTGCAGGGGTAGTCAACCTTGGCTCTTTTATGACTCGTGGACTTCAATTCCCAGAATTCCTGAACCAGCTTTGCTGGCTCAGGAATTCTGGGAGTTGAAGTCCACGAGTCATAAAAGAGCCAAGGTTGACTACCCCTGGTCTAGTGATTAAGACACCAGGCAAGAAAGCAGGAGACTGTGAGTTCAAGTCTCACCTTAGCCATGAAAGCCAACTAGATGATTTTTGGACCAATCACTCTCAGACCAACCCATTCACAGGGTTGTGGGCAAAATAGGACTAGGAAGATGTGTTGGATATGTTTGCCGCCTTGACTAATTTGTGACAATAATAGCAGGATACAAATAAATGAATAACTAACCTGCATCTTGGTCCATATTGATTCAAGGCAGTCTACAGATATGGAAATAACATAAAACTATAATATGTTTTGAAACTTAAATAACAGAAAAAGAAATATCAAATAATGAGAAATAAACACATACACAAAGTCAATCCTCCCAGGTAAACCAGAGAGGAACAGCAGTGGGTGAACTAATTCTACTTTACTGTAAAGCAACATTAACAGAATCTTGCAAGTCTGAAGATACAGGCTTCCTACTGCCACTTTTAACTGCTTGATCCAATATGGTGGGTCCTTATAAATTTCATTCTCTGACCATTAAGTCTCTTTGTCTGTTTTCTAGATAGCATCTCTTGCCACCTTTCCCCAGGGTCATCCATACATTACATTACACAGATACATATGGGTGCTAGTGAATCTTATAGCATCTTCTGTTAGTTTAATGCCTTAGTGATTGATGTGTATAAGAAAATCTCAAATACTGTCAGCACTTAGAAATTACATTTTAACTGACAGAAGTGCTTTAATCTTATAGCATAGGTCTATCTGATCATTTGAATTATTGAATCATGGTTTTGAATAGGCTTCTCCATGTATGGGGTGATAATCCCCTCTCCTCACAAAGACCTTGTCCTTCATAATAACAACTATTGAGTTCCTATAATTAGGTTAATAGCTTAGTCTAAGCCAACTGGTTTATTCTTTAAATTTATACTGGTAATTATCAAGATATTTTGATGCATTAAGGATTTAATCTTCTCACCCACAGGTAACTTTGAATAATAATACACTTCCCAGGATTTAGAGCAGACATGTCAAACTCACGATGTCATGTGACGTCACGCAACAGTTTTGCCATTGCCGGCAATGGGGTGGGCGTGTCTTTCGGATGACGCATCCGGCCCATGGGCCGGCAGTTTGACACCCCTGATTTAGAGGATTCCATTCTTATCAAAGGATTGAGCTGGGCTTTTTTCTACAATTATTTTCAAAAACAAAACCTTTAGCAGCGTCATGCTCATAGCATACTCTAAAGTTATTTTGAAAGAATCAAAATAGTCTGCTTCCCAAGTGTGGTCTTTTTTTCCACCTGTGAGCACAGATGACATCATGACTATTTTCTGAAGAAACCTAGAGCCAATCCAATGAGTTGTGTCCTGTTTTTCAATATTTAGATGACTGTATATACAATTCATTTATTTACTACCCTGCTAAATTCTGGAACAGTCTGAGTTGTTTATATCAATTTAATCAATATCAGAAAAAAAAGAGGGGGGAACCCTCATGGATCACAACAACAAAGATGTACCACCAAAATGGGAGTAAGCTAATTGTCCTGGTATCCAAATGCTGGTCTAGATAACCACCAATTATGCTCTATTGAAAGTATAGCGGTCCTTGAGTTATGACCACACATTCAGTGACCATTGAAACTTGAGACAGTGTTAATTGATGGGGACTTAGGACTGATCCCCAGAATTCCAGCAATCTCAGTGTCCCTGTGGTGACATGATTATGATTCAGGTACTCAGTGCCTTACTTATGAGTATGACATTGTGGCAAGTTATGATCATGTGGTCACAATTTCCAATGTTCCCTGCTGATTTCCCACAAGCAAAGTCAATCAGCAAGCCAGCAGGAAGTTGGAAGTCACGTGTGGTCCTCCCTTAATAACCCACCCAATCCTCACTTAATGATAGCAACTGGGACTGCCAGGATTGCCATTGTTAAATGATGTTGGTGTTCATGATGTTGAGCTCTCTGACCACACTGCTTAGCAACTTCAATTCCAGTCTCAATTGCCATTGTAACCCAAGGACTATCTGTAATAATTATTTATTACTAAAGACATCTATTACCTCAGAAAGCAAAAGAAGAAATATTATTTTATGTGTTACAATTGTTTTTACTCTACCTTTGTCAATAACAATTCTCAGAAAACACCAAAACAGGTTTAAAGTAATATAACTAGGGAGAAGATTTCTAGCCCAAGAGGGATTCCTCAGAGGTGCTACTTCTACACATTAGTTTGTGGTAGCACATTTATTAATAAAAACAAAAAAGGAACTCTACTCAGTATATTAAAATCTTTCTTGGTTTCCCCCTTCTTCTCAACCTATTCATTTTCCTTGAGAGTCCTTTGAGATAGGCCAGCTTAGGAAACAAATACCACAAGGATTGCAAGAATGCTATTGTTGTGGGTATAACAGCAGAATCTTGAAAACCTGATGGGGTTTTCTTTGCCTCATCTTATACCAGATTGAAGACAAGAGTTCTTTTAGGTTTTTATCTTATGATGTTTGCTTTCCAAGTCCAAGTTGTTATTTTCCCTCTCTTAATGGCTCATTCATTCTTTCTTCAAAGCTATTTCCACGTCTCTTCCATACAGTATATTTGTTTATAATCTGATTCTCATTCTCATTGGTCATTTTATGACCAATCTGTCTATTTTGTCACTCATTTTGTATTCAATTCACATTGATTTAGTATCCATTCATTTATGACCCTACCTATTCTTTCCTACACATACACATCCTAAGTAACTCACAGCCACTGGATTCAACTTGCATTTCCCCCGAATACACAAGGGTCACTTCCGTATACCAAAACTGGGTAGAAACGTACTTACGCACAGATTTTTTTTCTGCTTCCTTTAAACATTTATCTTCACAAAGACCACATGATACCCACTGTTTTTTCCACCAGCATTTGTATCTCCTAAAATGTTTTCATCCATTTTCTCATTTTAGGTAAACTTCGTACCAAAATAAATCTGGGCTATGCTCCCCTATGTGGCATAAAACTGCATTGCAGCTCCAAAATTTGCTTATTCTGCCAAACATTCTTCTATTCTCATCCTACTGTAGCTTTTATGTTCACTTTTGCTGTCTTTTCTCTTCTATAGCTTCATAGCCACTGTATAAGCAAACCACACCCATATTTTAATATTACTATTTATAATATTCATTTTAATTTTACTTTACATCATATCACTATCATTCCTATATAAATATAAAAAATGGTACTTTCAACATTCGTTCATTTAATTTCAAATAATTCTGGTTCCATTCTACTAGAGGCTTCTTTTAGCCATTATCATCTACTTCCATAGCTGTTTTTATTTAATAACTATGCTCTTATGTATTTTAATCTTATCTGTTTCTTGCTGTCCTGGACTACATTCTTTGCAACTAATATTTTTTATACATAAACATTCTACAATGGTTTTTTTGCTTCTTCACTTTTTTTCAATGCTCTTATATGCATTATTTTCTCAGCCATAGTCTCTTTCACTACATCACTAAGCATCCTTTTTCATCCTTCCCATTGTAGCAATTCAAACTTTTGTTGCACTCAAACTCATAATTCATAATTCTTTTCATTCAGTTCTAATTAGCTCTCATGCATTCTTTATTTGCATTTTTCATTCATTTTCTGAGGAAATTTATCTTCCAATACTTTTTTCATACGGTACTTGTATTTTCTGCAATTATTTTACTTTTCACCTTTTAAATCCATTTCTTCTATGTTCAGTTTTTCTCCAAGGTCCACTCTTAAGATTACCATATAGTGGCCTGTTCCACATCCAGAACCACAAACACCTTTAGATCCTTCACTATCCATTCCTTTTTCATGTGTACACGTGGATGGATTTATGGAAATCCCAATGAAAGAGGTTACATAACTACAATTCAAGCAACTGATTAATAACTATCACCGGAAATATAAAGATTTCTTTAAATTAGTCTTAATGATGCTGTAATGCTATATTATTACAACAGCTTTGATTCCTGTAATCATTGTAATTGTCGTTTCAGAAATCTGGGCTCTGTTCAGAACCAAATTAAAGTGATTTCCTTTCATAAATGTTGAATGTTAAGCATTTATAAGGAAAATGCTTAATAGACTATCAAATAAAGCAGTCCACCTTTTTAAGATTTGGTCAGAGGTGGAATTTTCATCTGAACACTCGCCAGTCTTTTTTTCTTAAATGCTATATCACCTTTTTTTCCCCATTTTTTTTTTGTCCATTGAAGCTAATAGTCCAGGAACTGATCCTTTATGGAGAAATCAAAAATAAACTTTTGCCATTATATTTTCATGTTATTTTGGCTGTCTTGAATGAAAACACCTTTCCAGTTGGTTATTTAAATTATTAAATTGTACTTAGGGTGGGGGCTTTTTACCTGAGTGTAAGTCATAGACTTTTTCTGTCGCTCCCTAATGGCTGCTATATTAGGTATGCTGCCTGATTGAGAAGGAATTGAATAGCCATCAACATGAGCAGCATTGATACCTTAGTTATCCAGTTGTTTATATGCCACCCCTTTCTAACCATCTGAACTGGCAGGGTCACTGCATGTTACAAAAGTTTAATCCATAGAGTTGAGCACAGCAAAGACTTTCCAAGGATCTGTAAAGCAACTTGGAAA
>NW_015396225.1:0-3611 GCF_001527695.2 Protobothrops mucrosquamatus
CCTGCTGAAACAACTGCCAGTGGAGTCATTATAAACGATGCGCATCTTCTTCTTTTTTGCCAAATGGCTGTTTTTACGACCGCCGAGGGACGGATTTCACCATCCAGCCGAGGACTTACTCCAACCCGAATAGGTCCACTGAGCAAACAGCAGAAGCCTCATCAAGCATTTCTAATTTCTAATGGAGTTGAGTTTTTTTCCTAATTTGACAGAGGCATGATGGATTGATTTCCGGGGCAGAGCAAGAAGAATTTGAACGGGGGTCTGTGCAGAGAGGAGGAGAAAACAGGCTGAAGTTCTCGTGAAAATCAGACTAGTGGCTCCAATGAGTTCTAGAGGAATAACGTTGAAATGGAAAGAAACTCTCTTTTTTTTTTACTTGTGCAAGGCATGTAGGTTTAATAGGTATATGACTCAAGGAGGAACTGAGAAGCTAGATTTAAAGGGGGAAAAATCCTGACAGTGGAAACAATAAACCAGTGGAACGGCTTGCCTCCAGAAGTTGTGGGTGCTCCATCACTGGAGGTTTTTAAGAAGAGACTGGACAGTTACTTGTCTGAAATGTTATAGGGCAGTGATGGTGAACCTTTTAGAGACCGAGTGCCTAAAACCCGCCCCTGCCCCCCTGTAGGGCCACTCACCACCTCCATGGCCCACTGCAGATCACCCAGGTGGCCCAGTGGCGCCATGGTGGCTATGCCCTCTACCCGCACGCTGCAGCATCATCTGCATGCGATGGGGCACGAGGGTGGAGTCTTGTCCCCGCTGCCTAGCTGCCATGTCCTTGGCTGATCTGTGACACGTGGGCCGTGCTTGGGGGTGACTCTCCTTGGGGGGGCTGCTGGTGAGGAGGGGGCCATGGGGGGAGGCGGGGCTTGGGCGATGGCATGCATGCCTATAGAGAGAGCTCTGAGTGCCACCTCTGGCATGCGTGCCATAGGTTCGCCACCACTGGTATAAGGTCTCCTGCTAGAGCAGGGGTTGGACTAGAAGACCTCCATGGTCCCTTCCAGCTCTATTCTGATTGATTGATTGAACTAATCAAGGGGAGAAGCAACCTGGAATTAAGGAGAAACTTCCTGACAGTGAGAACAATTAACCAGTGAATGACTTGCCTCCGGAAGTTGTGACTGCTCCATCACTGGAGGTTTTTAAGACAAGATTGGACAACCATTTGTCTGGAATGGTATAGGGTTTCCTGCCTGAGCAGGGGGTTGGACTAGAAGACCTCCAAGTTCCCTTCCAACTCTCTTATTCTATAGTCTGTCAAAAGGGGGCTAAAGAGGAAAAGAACATTGTGAGGGTGAAGATTCGTTCTCCAAAGCTTGTGGGTTGGTTTTTGAACATTTTGTTACCAAGCTAGGTAACATCTTCAGCAGAGTTTACGACAAGGGTAGGCCACCTTGGCTCTTTTATGACTCGTGGATTTCCACTCCCAGAATTCCTGAGCCAGCATGGGTCAGTTTGGAGACCTCTCCCTTTCCCCTCAGCACGGCTGGCTCAGGAATTCTGGGAGTTGAAGTCCACCAGTCATAAAAGAGCCAAGGTTGCCTACCCCTGGTTTAGGAGATGTCAGTGTCCTTCTGCTTATAAGGGCTTCAGGTGAGGGTGTGTCAAGTGAGGGTCTGGTGGTAGGTCAGGTGTGAGTCATCAGTGAGTCTTGTGTTGTGATGGGGAGGTTACATCAGGTGAGGGTTATTGGGAGGTGAACTGCTGGAGGGGGCTTGCGCCGGATGGTTGAGGGTCGGTGCTGTCTCTGGTTGGCTGTGCTGTTGATTTGGATTCTGAGGGGTTCATATGTCATTGACCTACAACCAGCCTACAAACCCCTTAGAATCCAAGTCCACAGCCAACCAGAGAAGGCACTGACCCTCAACTATCCCACACAAGCCCCTCCCCTCTCACCAGCAGTTCACTTCCCAATGACCCTGAGAAGATCAAAGCCTTTTGAAACTTTATGGAGGCTGAACCCAGAAAGAAACCAGATGTCAATGCTGCTAACATTGGATGTTCTTGTTTTGACAACATATGCAGCCTTTTTCTTTCTTGTGCTTTACTCTTAGAATTAGATGATGCTGGGGGAGGAGGAGGAATGTGATGGGAGTTAGTTAGACATAACAATACTGGACCTAGTGTGTGAACCAAGGTTATTGAAATAAGAGATGATAAGGATTGGCAGGCTGGGGAACTGGAGGGAAAGCCTACATTTCAAACTAATTGGAGAATGTGATTTATGACGGTTAATTAGAGGAGGGAATTGTGTTTGATACTGTGTGCTCAGGGGAGGGGAATCCAGATTTTGGCTTCACTTATGTATGTGCCGATGCTATGCTGCTCGAATAATGATTCTTTAAGGTAAACAATGCCTCAAAGTTCTTTGAAGAGTTCCATCTGTTGGAACCATGACACCAAACTGTCAACATTCAGCTCAAGAATCCAAATAAAACTCCAGATTAATTCTGTTTCTGAAAATCTTAAAGTTTATTGAATACACTGCATGGTTATGCCAAAGCAAAAACTAACTCTGAGGTTCCCACACCAGTTCATAGACTTAAACAATAGTTTTCCAGGCCAAATCCCCAACGTCTTACGTAATCCATATCAACAAGTCCACTTTGTTATGGGAACCATCTGCTTCGAATCCACACCTGATCTGGTGTCCTTGACAAGGCTTCAGGCTCCCCCACTCTGCAGCTGAATTGAAGAAGCTTCGTTTCTCCATCTACCCACTTGAAAGTAACACCTCCCTCCCTTTTATCTAAAGGTGAGGTGAAATGCAGAGGCACACAGCTGCCAAAGTTTCATACTTGACACAAACTGGGTGTGTGTCATAGGCTTAATAGTCCTCTGAATCAAAATCATGGCACCTGGGAGACATTACCCGGTGCTGTACAGAAAAAAGAGAAGGTAATGGGAAGATCTCCGAGCGATACCCTGTGTAGCTCGTTACAATTCTGCTAGCACAGATGGAGAAACCTGAGGTCCAGTTCTCTTCTGATTGACAGTTTAGCTGCTTTCCCCTTGGCGATTTAGAGTCAAAGCCCACACTTTCAATTAGGACTAGAAATGGACTAGATGTCCATGAAGTTCTTTAATAATAATAATAATAATAATAATAATAATAATAATAATAATAATAATAATAATAATAATAATAATAATAATAATAATAATAATAATAATAATAATAATAAAGTTGGAAGGGACCTTGGAGGTCATCAAGTCCAACCCCCTGCTCAGTCAGGAACCCTACACCATTTCAGACAAACGGCTGTCCAGTCTCTTCTTAAAAACTTCCAGTGTTGGAGCATTCACCACTTCTGGAGGCAGGTTGTTCCATTGGTTAATTGTTCTAACTGTCAGGAAGTTTCTCCTTAGTTCTAAGTTGCTTCTCTCCTTGATCAGTTTCCATCCGTTGCTTCTTGTCCTGCCTTCAGGCGCTTTGGAGAATAGCTTGACTCCCTCTTTTTTGTGGCAGCCCCTGAGATATTGGAAGACTGCTATCATGTCCCCCCTCGTCCTTCTCTTCATTAAACTAGACATACCCAATTCCAGCAACCGTTCCTTATATGTTTTAGCCTCCAGTCCCCTAATCATCTTTGTTGCTCTTC
>NW_015396225.1:5845-8556 GCF_001527695.2 Protobothrops mucrosquamatus
TCCTTCCTTCCTTCCTTCCTTCCTTCCTTCCTTTCTTTCTTTCTTTCTTTCTTTCTTTCTTTCTTTCTTTCTTTCTTTTGAAAATCAGCTTCCTTCACTGAGTTCTGACATTGAGCAGAAAATCTAGCTAAAACGGACTTATCTTTCCAGAAATTCCTAAACCGATATCTATAGGCCAAGCTATCATCTTCCCATTATAAGAAAAAGCAGGTGAAAACTATGGAGGAAGGCCCAAACTTCATTGCTTTTTGTAGAATTTATATTTAGGTGGGAAAAATCATTCTGGTTTGAGCAAAGAACCAGAGAGAGCTAAAGTAAACGATCCAAAAAGCATTTAGTTATCAAGGGACATTCTTACGTTATAATTTTCCATACCAACTTAATTTTTTCTTTTGTCCCTTTTTTTCTGATTAAGGGCTGCATTGAACATTGATTTTGCCTCTCTGTCTGTGTTTGTGTTTCCATCTCTGTCCTTCTCTCCCTATCTTTGTCTCCTGCTTGAGCTGAGGGTTGGACTAAATGACCTCTAAGTTCCCTTCCAACTGTGTTACTCTCTCTCTCTCTCTCTCTCTCTCTCTCTCTCTCTCTCTCTCTCTCTCTCTCTCTCTCTATCTATCTATCTATCTATCTATCTATCTATCTATCTATCTATCTCTATCTCTCTATCTCTCTGCTCCATCTCCAATGGCAAGACATAAGGCAGAACAATTCTCTCACATTTTTTTCCCCTTTACTATTTCTCACTACATTGGAGAAAAGGCAATTGACTTACAAGAATGTGGCTGCAATTTTCATGGTTGAGAACTTGTAATCTTGCATGCCTTTAGCTAGTGCCAAAGCAGACCGGCATATTGAAGCTCAGATGTTCATTTTGTAGTCTGTATACACTTCCTATCTTTAGGAAAATCTGGATAGATTTTTATTCCTGAATTTAGAATAGAATAGAGCTGGAAGGGACCATGGAGGTCTTCTAGTCCAGCCACATGCTCAGGCAGGAGAACCTATACCATCTCAGACAGGTGACTGTCTAGTCTCTTCTTAAAAACCTCCAATGATGGAGCGCCCACAATTTCTGGAAGCAACTTCTGTTCCACTGGTTAATTGTCCCCAGTGTTAGGAAGTTTCTCCTTAATTCCAGGTTGCTTCTCTCTTTGATCAGCTTCCAACCATTGTTTCTCATCCTTCCCTCTGGTGCTTTGGAGAATAATGTGACCCCCTCTTCTTTGTGGCAGCCCCTCAGATACTGGAACACTGCTATCATATCTCCCCTATTTCTTCTTTTCTTTAGACTAGCCAAACCCAAGTCCCGCAGCCGTTCTTCATATATTTTAGTCTCCAGGCCTTTGATCATCTTAGTTGCTCTTCTCTGAATTTTTTCCAAACTCTCAACATCTTTTTTGTGATAAGGTGACCAAAATTAGCTGCAGTATTCCAGATGCGGCCTCAATAGAGTTTTATAAAGCCATACTAATACTTTGCGTTATGTTGATTCTATGCCTGTGTTTATGAAACCAGGATTGTATTAGCTTTTTTGGTTGCTGCTGCACACTGCTGGCTCATGGTCAAGTGATCGTCCACTAGGACTCCAAGGTCCCTCTCACAGTTACTGTTTTTGAGCCTAATCTGTACTTATACCTTTGATTTTTCCTGCCTAAATGTAAAACTTGCTTTTCTCCAGATTGAAACTCATTTTGTTGGATAGGGCCCATTGTTCAAGTTGGTCAAGATCTTTTTGGATCCTGAGTTTGTCTTCTGGGGTGTTGACTACTCTAGCCAGTTTGGTGTCATCTGCAAATTTGATGAGTTCCCCTTCTATTCTCTCATCTAAGTCATTGATGAAGACATTGAAGAGTCCTGGGCCTAAGACGGAGCCTTGCGGTACCCCACGGCTTACTTCTCTCCACATGGATGAATCTGAACTGGGAGCGTCTAACTCTAGTTTCTTCCCTGACTCTGTCAATTCTTCTAGAATAATTTGGCTTCCACCAAGAATTATTCACGACATAAGCCTAAGACTGAAAAATCAGGCTTGTCAGATGCTATATTTTTCCTATCCTGCTCTATGGAGTAGAGAGTTGGTCTCTGACAGAAGGCCACCTGAAGAGACTAGAAGCATTTGAAATGTGGATTTACAGGCGGCTGTTACGTAGAAGCTGGGTTGACAAGATCAGAAATGAGGAGGGGATAAGCCGCCTGGGAAAGCCAAGGGAAATCATCAAAACAATTAAAAAATGAAAATTAGAATATTTCGGACATGTGATGCGCCACCCAGAAAAATACGGCATGCTCCATTTAATCCTCCAGGGAAAGATGGAAGGCAAACGAGGTCCAGGCAGAAGAAGAAGAACATCGTGGCTTCAAAATCTAAGGGACTGGTTTGGACAAAACTCAGCAGCACTTTTTCGTGCGGCTGCTGATACAAACAGGATCGCCAACATGATCGCCAACGTCCGATAACGGATATGGCACAAGAAGAAGAAGAAGAATTATTGTTCGTATATTCAAGAGCGGCCATGTCTTTATCAAAGGGTACACGACAGATCCCATTTTGAATTATTCCTCCTTTTCTTCTGCTTCTTTCTGTAGCCTTAACAATGCGTGAATCATTTCTCCTTGAAATGTAGCAGGCTGAGTTGAAAAGAGAGGAATCCGATAGTTCCCAACTGTTGAAAAAAAAAAAAAAAAGGAGGTTTGGGGGATAAGCAGCCAGC
>NW_015396226.1:0-2870 GCF_001527695.2 Protobothrops mucrosquamatus
TAGTTGGGTCATGAAATGTTTACAAAAAAACAGCCAAGCTCAGAGAGCACCAAGGACCCTACAGTCCTCCTCCTCCTCCTCCTCCTCCTCCAATCTCACTCCCTTCTAGCACTGATGATGTTATCTAGTTGGGTAATGAAATGTTTACAAGAAAACAGGCAAGCTCAGAGAGCACCAAGGACCCTACAGTCCTCCTCCTCCTCCTCCTCCTCCTCCATAAACCCCACTCCATTCTAGCACTGAGGATGTTACCTAGTTGGGTCATGAAATGTTTATAATAAAATACCCAAGCTCAGAGAGCACCAAGGACCCCACAGTCCTCCTCCTCCTCCTCCTCCTCCTCCTCCACAAACCCCATTCCCTTCTAACACTGAAGATGTTACCTAGTTGGGTCACGAAACGTCTTCAAGAAATCAACCCAGTTCAGAGAGCAACAAGAACTCCCAATTATCCATGTAGTAACCAAATGGTTGTGTGCCACTGTTTTCTGGAAATTGATTTTTCTTTTTTTCTCTCTCTTGCTTTTAAGTCTTTCTACTGTCTAACCATCCCAAAACCCTTTTGCTCTATTGTCTTCCTAAGAACAACCAAGATCGGCTAGTTACCGGTGTACATTTTTTCTTCTCCCCCCCCCCACCCAACCCCTATTACAAAGATTAAACATTACACTGCTTTTCAGAAAGTTACAAGTTCCACACTTTAAAACAGGGGGTCCCCAAACCTGGGCAACTTTTAAGACCTGTGGGGACTTCAGCTCTGGCTGAAGGAATTCTGGGAATTGAAGTCCACAGGTCTTAAAGTTGCCAGGGTTGGGGAGTCCTGCCTTAGGAGATCCAACACATTCAAGATGTCAACGCTGCTAACATTGGATGTTTTTGCTTTGACAACAGATGGAGAAGCAACCCTTTTCTTATGTTTTACTCTTAGAGTTAGAACTAGAGTTAGATAGGGGGGAGGACTGTGCATAAGAGTTTAGCTAGACATAACAATGCTGAACCTAGTGTGAGAACCAAGGTTATTGAAATAAGAGATGATAAGAACTGGCGGGCTGGAGAGCTGGAGGGAAAGCCCACGTTTCAAACTAATTGGAGAATGTGATTTATGACTGTTAATTAGAGGAGGGAATTGTGCTTTGATGCTATGTGCTCAGTGGAGGGGAACTCAGATTATGGCTTTGCCTATGTACCTGACAATGCTATGCTACTCCAATAAAGATTCTTTAAGGCAGGGCTTTTCAACCAGTGGTACGGGTACCACCTGTGGTACATTGGCACCTCGCAGGTGGTACGCAACCATCCTAGAAAAGTGGTAGCGGGGGAGGGGAATGAGCTGAACTGGTGCCAGCACCGCACAAGCCTGAGCGAGAGACGGCTGGAGCTGCAGGGCTATCAGGGCTCAGCGGAAGCGCCAGGATCAGCGCCAGGTTCCAGCTGGAGCTGAGCGCTGATCCTGGCGCTTCCACTGAGCCCAGAAGTGCCGATCAGCTGGAATGTTGCAGCATCTCCAGGGTCTTGTGATTTACATTCAGATGCTTGGCAACTGATGCATATTTATGACGGTCACAGTGTCCCAGGGTCATGTGAAGTGACCAAAACCTGCTGCAACCACCCAGCAGACGGGGGGGAATAAAAACCAAACACCCCCCCCACCCCACCCCTGCTACCAATCCTCAACAGAAATGCTCACAACAATGAAAACCTCGGACAGGAGGAAGAGCGCTGCCGGGTGGGCAGGCAGGCGTCTTGCTCGGCTGTGGCTTGGGGGGCACTTTTTTCAGTGCCATTGCAACTTCAAACAGTCACTAAGCGAACTGTTGTAAGTCGAGCACTACCTGTACTTTATCACTTTTTTCCTTTTTTGGGGGGGGGGGGGTCATCAAGTTTTTGATGCCTTGCTAGGCAACTGGTGGTACTCGGATGTTGCCATATCCTAAAAGTGGCACAATGGGTGAAAAGGTTGAAAAGCCCTGCTTTAAGGTAAACAATGCCTCAAAGTTCTTTGAAGAGTTTTCATCTGCCGGAACCAGGACACAAAGGTTTTTCTTCCCGAGACAAAACTGCATCGTTAGATGACACGAAGCTTTCCTTCCTTACCTCCAGTCATCAGGTAGTCCCTTAGAATGGGCCACCTGAAGTTTCCCGTGAGCGTGGTGACGTATGGACGTATCCCGGGGAAGATCTGGCTGACTCCTGTGGCCTCCGTGCTAAAATTGCAGAAGGCACCCAGGGACATGATACCATGTGGGTGGTAGCCAAGGATGTAATTCCTGTTGGGGGCCAGGTTGTGAGTTTTGATCATCTGGGGAAGGAGAGAAGGAAAGGGGGAAAAAGCAGGGTTAAATGGAAAATACACACACACACGAACACGCAGACACAAACCGTGTTTCCCCCGATAATTAAAACCCAACCGGAAAATGAAAGCCCTAGCGTGATTTTTCAGGACGCTCGTAATAAAGTAGCTAGTGTGAATTCTATCTGGATATGTGGAATTGGCTGTTCATGGCTGACATGCTCCGAATAAAAGCAACTTATATTCTGTGTAATCTTCTCACGGCGTCACTGTTGAATAAAATGTTCATTTGTTTATATCGCCATCAACTGCCCACTTGTACTTAAGTACCAGCTGGCTCATACTTAAGTACTTGGCCACCAGAACACCCAGATCCCTCTCGCAGTAGTAGTAGTAGTAGTAGTAGTAGTAATAATGAAGAAGAGGAAGAAGAAGAAGAAGAAGAAGAAGAAGAAGAAGAAGAAGAAGAAGAAGAAGAAGAAGAAGAAGAAGAAGAAGAAGAAGAAGAAGAAGAAGAAGAAGAAGAAGAAGAAGAAGAAGAAGAAGAAGAAGAAGAAGAAGAAGAAGAAGAAGAAGAAGAA
>NW_015396226.1:6030-8556 GCF_001527695.2 Protobothrops mucrosquamatus
CCTAATTAAAATTTAATTAAAACGAAATATTTGAGAATGTCCAATTAAAAGTAATTAAAACCCCTATAAAATCCCCTAGGCCAGTCCCGCTTGCTGGAACAACCACGTCTTGAGGGCGCGGCGGAAGGAAGGGAGATCAGGAATCACCCTGATCTCTGGGGGCAGTTCGTTCCAGAGGGTGGGAGCTCCCACAGAGAAGATGGAAACTAATCAAGGAGAGAAGCAACCTAGAACTAAGGAGAAACTTCCTGACAGTTAGAACAATTAACCAGTGGAACTACCTGCCTCCAGAAGCGGTGAATGCTCCAACACTGGAAGTTTTGAAGAAGAGACTGGACAGCCATTTGTCTGAAATGGGATAGGGTTTCCTGCCTGAGCAGAGGGTTGGACTAGATGACCTCCAAGGTCCCTTCCAACTTTATCATTATTATTATTATTATTATTAACAGATGTTAACAGACCTGAGCATGGCACCCGATCTAAGAAAATGCAATTGAGTGGTGAGAAAAATAAAGTTTTACACTTATAAGCAAGAAAAACCAAATGCACCTGGCTCAACAGCAGTAACCGTGAGAGGGATTTCATTTCCTCTGTGAACTTATTATAATAAGTAACACAGTAGGCACAAGTCCAGCATTAGATGTCAATCAAATCTATTCCAAATATTGCTCATATAAGGCAGAGGTCACCAACCTTTGTCGGTTGGCGGAGCGAAGGAAAAGGGAGGGGGAAGCATTTTACATGCGTGCATGCGCGTGCGTGCGCATGGGGCCGCAAGCATGCACGTGCTTGCAAACAGGGCAGGGCTAGCACCTGGGTGATACTCACTAGTCCCGCCCCATTCTTGCGTGGCGCAGTGCCTTGTTTCTGCACCCCGTGGCGCAGTGGCACCCTATTTTTGCGCCCCATGGCATGGTGGTGGTCCATTTCCGTACCCCGCGGCACGTCTGCAGCCATTTTTGCACCTTGCAGCGCGGCAGTGTCCTATTTTTGCACCCTGCAAAATGGCATCCCGTTTTCACGCTCCAAGGTGCAGCGGCCTCCCGTTTTTGCACCCCGTGGTGTGGCCTCCTGTTTTTGTGCCCCGCAGCCGCGGTGTGCGCGCACACTAGCCAGCCTGTTTTGCGGGCCACGGCCCAATACGAGGGCGCGGCCCACAGGTTGGGGACCCCTGATATAGGGAATGGGCTGTGAAGAGCTTCCCAGATTTGGAATGAAAAGTGAAAAAAGCTGTAGCAGCTCTCATCCTGCAAACTTATTTTTCCAGATCCCCATAAGAGCCGGACACTATTTTGCACAACCTCAATCAAGAAAAACCCGAGCAAATTCCGGCTTAACCAGTTTGGAAATAAAAGGCAGAGTTCAGAGGAGCAGACAAAGAGAGAAACTCAAGCCAGCAATCAAGACACGATTTGAGCAAGATGTTTGTAGATAAAAGGCTGGACAGAAAAACATTTAAAGCAGTGTTTTTCAACCTTGGCAAGCGTGAAGAGGTGTGGACTTCAACACCCAGAATTCCCCACCCAGCATGGCTGGCTGGGGAATTCTGGGAGTTGAAGTCCACACCTCTTCACAGTTGCCAAGGTTGAAAAGCCTTACCATAGATCTTTGATGAAAACTCATTGGTAGACTCATGCTGTGGGTCCAGCTGAGTTGGTGGACGCAATGTCGCCCCCTCTGGCCACCCATAGCAATGACACACAATAGCACAGGGGTCTTCAAACCTGGCCCTTTTATGACTGGTGGACTTCAACTCCCAGAATGCCTCAGCCACCGTGCCTGGCTGAGGAATTCTGGGAGTTGAAGTCCACCAGTCATAAAAGGGCCAGGTTTGAAGACCCCTGCAATAGCACCTCTGCTTGGAGGACCTCCTCCACGTTGGGAAGTGTAATAAGTAGATCTGCCATCTCCTTCACGACTGTGCAAGCTTTCTTGGCATATATGTGGCACATTAGCATGCCGCACACTTCAGGCAGTCCTCAACTTACGGCCACTTCTTTAGCCCAACCGTTCAAAGTTACCACAGCCCTGAAAACAGCGGCATATGACTCAGTCCTCACACTTACGACTATCAAAGCATCCCCATCATGGCCACACGATCGAAATTCAGGTGCTTGGCAACTGGCGTATATTTAGGACGGTTGTGCCAGCATCCCAAGGACGCGTGGCTGCCATTTTTATGACCTTCCCAGGGGCTTTTTCAATAAAGTCAGTGGCAAAAGCCAGACTCGCTTAACCACCGTGGCCAAAAAAAATCAGCCATGACTTCCTGAACGGCCTCCTTGCTTAGCAGCCGAAGCGTCATGCTCAATTCTAGTCGTAAGTCGAGGATTTCCTCTAAAAGTATAGTTTTTATCTTTTTTTTAAGATTGTAAGCTGCCCAGAAATTTTGCAAATAAATAAAAAATAAATACAGGTAGCCCTCAACTGACAACAGTTCATTTAGTGGCCGTTCAAAGTTACAACGGCACTGAAATAAGTGACTTACGACCATTTTTTCAGAATTACGACGTCTACAGCCTCCCT
>NW_015396227.1:0-3484 GCF_001527695.2 Protobothrops mucrosquamatus
ATGGCCAATTTGCTGCAGCCAACTCGCCATGGCCAACTTCCTACAGCCAACTCGCCATGGCCAATTTGCTGCAGCCAACTCGCCATGGCCAATTTGCTGCAGCCAACTCGCCATGGCCAATTTGCTGCAGCCAACTCGCCATGGCCAATTTGCTGTGGGACAACTCATCACAGCCCACTCACCAGGGAATAACTCACTGTGGGAGAAAAGTTACACTAATATCAAAGAAAGGGTGGAATAAAATCATTAAAGAAAGGGACAGAATGAAATGGGAATAACGAAAACTAAACTATTGTTTTATTTATTTTAAATAATTAAATTGAATTGTTAAATTGTCCCATGGAAAGTTGTCCTGTGGCAAGGTGGCTGTGTTGAGTTATCTCCCAGTCAGTTGGCTGTGATGAGTTGGCCACGGCGAGTTGTCCCATTCCGAGAAACCTCTTGACTGAAGGTAATGGGCTGTGATTTCCCATGGTTATCCAGTGTGGGTTATTAGATAGATTTTATTATTTTTCATTTCCTAGTCTAGGGCTGAGGGAGAGCGAGTACCCAGAGTCACCCATCTGATTTCTATGCTGAAGGGAGGACTACAATATAGGTCCTAGTCCTCATCTTAATCACTGCACCATAGTAACTCTTTCATACCGTATACTGCCAGAAAAAGCAGGATAGAGATATAAATTTCAGCAGTACCTATGAGGCAGAAAAAGTTCTTTGAAATACTCCAGGGAAGATAAAATTATCCATCAATTTTTCAAAGGCAGAATTTTCTCTTAGCAACGATGTGTCATGTCTTTCATTAGGATTTACTGGAAGGATGGCAAGCCAGGAAAGCTGTGGATGGCTAGAGAGATTATTTTATAACAAAGATGGAACTCGCACAGATCGTTTGGAACCTCACTACTGAATAACTTCAAGAACACACCTTCTGTTCACAATGATTCTTCCAGAATTTCAAAATGCTTTGAAAACATATCTAAAGCATATTTTCTGTTTTCAGGTTGAATGACAACTAAGGGGAGAAAAAAAATGTAAAACTGCCCAGCACTCTATCTAACTATCAGTTGAATCAATTGGACTTGGTTGAGAGAATATCAGGCTGAAATCCATATTTATCCAAGGGCATCTCTCTGGCTGGAATTCACATGAGGAACTAAGCAATAAAGTTCTTTTGGTTTTGGCTTAGCTCCGCCCACAAACCCAGCCAAGATTCTTTGTAAAATGTGATTTATTCTTTTGTGTGTTGTGTTAAATTCTTTATCTTACTCAACAAACTATAATTAAAATAATAATGCACTGTGTGAATTCAATTCTTCTCTCTCAGTCTAACTTACAGTACTTTACAAGTTTTCTGATGATGGATCTTATTTATTTATTTATTTAATAAATTTATTGCCACACCACACAATAACTCTGGGAAGCTGTTGTGAGTCCTCACCTGCCAGCAGATCAGGCAGCCGAGTCAGATGAATCGGATGAGGGGGAAGAGTTGCCCGGGATCACATCGGAGTCTGTGGAAGGCTCTGAGGAGCACAAAGTCTCAGAGCTAGATGTGACACCGGATCCATCTACTCACGCTCAGGCAGAAAGACAGCTGAGTTGGGGGCCTGTACTGAGCAAAGAGGAGGAGCAGCTGGGGCCTGTTCCAGATGCACGGATGCACAGGGAGAAAAGGCGTGCAGAACAGCGGAGGGCAGTGGGGCAGCTCTCCAGGAAAAGTAAAAGACTCTAAGAAGCCACACCCTGGCTGGACTATAAAGAGGAGAGGCATAGAAGGGGCTGGTTGCTGAAGGCAACTGTTCATGCTACGGCTTTGTACTTCTGCAGTTGGATTTCTTGCCTCAGGATTCTTGGATATTTAAACAGGTTTGTCGGATTTCTATGTGTTTGAGGGACTTAAACCTTGAGCATTCCAGCTGAGAACTCAGAGACTGAATCTTGTTCGTTTCAACAGCTAAAGGACTGGTTGGAGTTTTATTCCATAAAAGCTGTGTCAAAATAAAAGGGGTTTATCTTATCAAGTCCTGCCTCGTTCCATGCAAAGGGGTTTTTCCTCGCGAGTAAGCGGTTGAGCAGTATTCACGGAGGCTGGGACAGAACAGCAGCTTACAATATTACTCCCTGTAATATTGGGGTAGAGTCAGGGCTACTGGATGGAGCTGTGCATTTACTGGCTGGATGCCCTTCCTGATGTTATGTGGAGTTCACAGCAGATATTTTTTTCTTTGCACCCTAAGAGAGAAACATTTGCAGTTGCATAGGATTGAATTTTCAGCCTTCTGAGTGGGAGGTGAGCATCTTCACCACTAGGCCATCACACCGCTCACGGCAGCTTACAATACTAAAAGGATAAAACTGCATTAAACCAATGCACAATATGAATAAAATACTATAAAAAATATTCTCAACCCTAACTAAAAGGGAGTAGGGTGAGTAGGAGGAGAGGTGGAATCTGTTATTAATCTATCAACTGCCCTAAATATGAAACCTTCCCCACTGGAGTTCCAAGCCAACTGGCAGAGCCAAGTCTTTAAGCTCAGGAGGGTTGAAGCCAACCCCACTCCAGGGGGCAAGTCACTCAAGTTCTTAGAAGTCATGTAGGAAACAAAATAAGGCAAGTGTTACCTAACATTGTCCTAATTCCAAACAGAGTGAAGTGCAGCTTCATTACAACACAGTGCTAGGCTGCATTAACAGAGGGATAGAATCAAGATCACATGAAGTATTAATACCACTTTACAATGCCTTGGTAAGGTCACACTTGGAATACGGCATCCAGTTTTGGTCACCACGATGTAAAAAAGATGTTGAGACTCTAGAAAGAGTACAGAGAAGAGCAACAAAGATGATTAGGGGACTGGGGGCTAAAACATATAAGGAACGGCTGCTGGAATTGGGTATGTCTAATTTAATGAAGAGAAGGACGGGGGGGGACATGATAGCAGTGTTCCAATATCTCAGGGGCTGCCACAAAGAAGAGGGAGTCAAGCTATTCTCCAAAGCGCCTGAAGGCAGGACAAGAAGCAATGGATGGAAACTAATCAAGGAGAGAATCAACCAAGAACTAAGGAGAAACTTCCTGACAGTTAGAACAATTAACCAGTGGAACAACCTGCCTCCAGAAGCGGTGAATGCGCCAACACTGGAAGTTTTTAAGAAGAAACTGGACAGCCATTTGTCCGAAATGGTATAGGGTTTCCTGCCTGAGCAGGGGGTTGGACTAGATGACCTCCAAGGTCCCTTCCAACTGTCAGGCCTGAAATCGCCGCTCCACGCTGCGCCAGTCCGACCCACAACAACAAAACCCCGTCCTGGGCAGCCCCTAGCGTGGTCAGCAGACTGCCAACGGGCGTTTGAGTCGTTGAAGGCCCTCTTTGCACAGGAACCGGTTTTATTACATCCGGATCCGGAACGCCCGTTCGTGGTGCAGGCCGACGCCAGTGATGTGGCGGTAGGTGCGGTGTTGCTCCAAAGAAATGCCCAG
>NW_015396227.1:5461-8555 GCF_001527695.2 Protobothrops mucrosquamatus
TCGCTGGAGGGACTGGCTGACTATGGGGGTGGTATTGGGCGGGCCTGGGATGGGCGGGGCCTGATGGGATACAAAGCACGCTGCGAGAAAGCAACTCCCAGAGCTAACTTTACTACAACTTTGAATAAAATTGTTGTTGGTTTACCGTTCCTGTCTGCTGGCGTTTTGTTTGGGAAACCAAGCCAGGACGGTCTGACACCAACTTTATCATCATCATCATCATCATCATCATCATCATCATCATCATCATCATCATTATTATTATTATTATTATTATTATTATTATTATTATTATTATTATTATTATTATTATTATCTTTCTATAGATTGAAGCCACACCTATACATAAATAGCTGCTTTATATGCATAGAAATTTTTTTTATTGAAAAACCTGTTTAACCTCCTAAGCCAAAAACCATTTTCGTAGGTTTGAAGTTCCATTTATCCAAATGTTAATTGGCTTCATTGCTTCCTGCAAGTACAGGTCAAAGGTGCATTATCTGGGAGCAAATGGGGTTGAACAGGACATATCAAAGACTTTCTTCACTGACTCAGTTTACACAGTGTTATCATCTGGTCATTCTTTCCTGCGTTACTAGGTTAGACACCAGCATTTATTCAGGAGCCAAAAGTAGTGGCTGAATAAATTCTAATCTTATGAATAACTCATGAGCTTTCATTTCTCAATGTTTCTCCTGTCAATTTAAAGCCAGAAAGACTTTTGCTAATAAATGGGATTAAAACATACACACACTCACACACACATACACACAAAACCCCTGAGTGCTATTACTTTTGACAACAGTGAAAAATTAATGGTGAGGGTATGACTTCGTAGTTAGCAGTATTTTCTTTTTAACAATAAATGGACACATTGTTAACATGCAAATGGAAAACATGGATTCCTTTCAAGATATCCATATTGTAAGAATTTCCATCTGCTGTTCCTTTGATGCAAATGACCAAATTGCCACCTAGATAAATGAATGCATATAGTATGGTTTACCCAATTCTAATATTTTCCTATTGGTACTTACCTTAAAAGAAACAATATACTGTAGATAGTCTAGCCACAAATTTTGCCTTTCATATTGTGCCAGTAATATTTGGTTCTGAAATTTCATACGTTAATCACTGCCGATGTGCATATTTCGGATGCTAATGGATCACTTATAATGCCTCACCCACATGTTTTAAAGTAGAATACATAAACAACCTGAACCATATTGTTCTACAACCAAAAGGGGATAAGTGTGTGTGTGTGTGTGCGCGTGTGTGTGTGTGTCTGTCTGTGTGTGTAGGTTTAAATCTGATGATGGTATAAAGTCCTACAGGAGAAATGGTTTATCTCTTTTACTGATGGACGAACTTATTTTTCTGTTTAAGCCCCAAGAACTCACTCTGCCAGAATACTTGACAGAAACAAAAATATATATTTTTCCCCACATAGGGATTTTTACATTTTAGCAGGCATTCTGTAGATAAGGAATCAACTTGTTGGGATAAGAAAGGAAGATGCCGAAGGTTGAGTGGAAAGTGTGTGTGTGTGTGTGTGTGTAGATGATCATAGTCTCATTTCAGTTTTGTTCATTTCCATACTAGGATAGCAACAGCAATAGCACTTAGACATTAGCACTACCCCTTCATAGTGCTTTACAGCCCTCTCTAATCAGTTTACGGAGTCAGCATATTGCCCCCAACAATCTGGGTCCTCATTTTATCAATCTCAGCATGATGGGAGGCTGAGTCAACCTTGAGCCAGTCAGAATCAAACTGCTGGCAGTCTGCAGAATTATCCTGCAATAAGGCATTCTAACCACTGCAACACCAAGGTTCAAGAATAGCCAGTCTCTATTCTTCCTAGTACAAGGTAGGTTTTCTGAAGCTAGTTTCATGCATATGTACATACTTCTATATGTTGATAATTATGCTAAAAACATGATCTCTGGGTGCATCCATGCCAATAATAAATAAATAAAAGAACACCAGGGTAAAATCATCAAACTGTAAGAGTTTAATGTCACTATACCAACGCCAAGCTTTTGTCAGCGTCCTGCTGACATCATCAGGGAGATATAGATACTTCTATATCTCCAAGTTATTTGAGGAGCAGAAGATTTTTCAATCCTTTCAAATAAAAAACCCAGAGATTAAGCATCCCAATTCTCAAAAATGTCTTTCACAATTAGTTTTAAATAGACGTTTAGATATTATAAGTCACAAAATGAGAATGAATTGCTATAGATCAGACATGTCAAACTCGCGACGTCACGTGACGTCGCGCGATGTATCGGAGCTTTTTTGCCATTGCCGGCAATGGGGTGGGTGCGGCTCCGGTATGATGAAACCGGCCTGCGGGCTGGCAGTTTGACACCCCTGCTATAAATCTTTAGATACATAAATCCTACACTGGTCCCAATTCAACTTTGTGTGGAAAAATTCATAATCAGATGTTACCAGTGAGAAGGTCTATGCTACATATCTGCAGTATCTACCAATGGTGAAACACAGTGAAAATACCATCCCTGGCAGATCTAAAGAAAGAAAAAATTCCTAAAATCTTGTACTAAATGAACAGCAAGTGATATTGTTATGGTGATGAGTTATTTTTGTCGATGTGATGTGTTGGCAAGGAAATCTAGTATCTGCTGCTTGAGATCTACAAATAAAAAAAAAATAGATGGAAATTGACCAAGCTCAGGCTAATCCCTGGAGAAGTGTTACTTGCTGTGTGGTCTATAATATATTGAACACTGCTATCATGTCTCCCCTAATCCTAGACTAGCTGTGCCCAATTTTTGCAACCGTTCACTCACATAGTAGGCAGAATTTATATACTTGCCTCTAACTGACAAAATAACTGTATAAATTTATATATATATAATTTATATATATAAAAAACATAAACATGAAATATATCTAATCACAAAATAAGAAAATAAAGAAAATAAAAACTCCTGCAATTCATGTATATATCAGTTTAGACCAATAATTATAAAAGGTAAAAGCTGAGGATTCTGCTGTAATAAAATTCTAATGTGTTAGGAATAATTTTATCTTGTTTCCTATTCTGTATTTAACACTTCTCATAATT
>NW_015396228.1:0-8554 GCF_001527695.2 Protobothrops mucrosquamatus
CATCCACATCTGCCTATCCCAGGTCCTGGGTAAGGACTCGATAGGTAGACAAAATGCCAAATCCAGTCTGAACATCTGGCTGACTGTGCGATGATCCATAATAATAATAATAATAATAATAATAATAATAATAATAATAATAATAATAATAATAATAATAATAATAATAATAATAATAATAATAATAATAAAGTTGGAATGACCTTAGAGGTCATCTAGTCCAACCCTCTGCTCAGGCAGGAAATCCTATAACATTTTGGAGAAATGGCTGTCCAGTCTTTTCTTAAAAACCTCCAGTGTTGGAGCATTCACCGCTTCTGGAGGCAGGTTGTTCCACTGGTTAATTGTTCTAACTGTCAGGAAGTTTGTCCTTAGTTCTAGGTTGCTTCTCTCCTTAATTAGTTTCCATCCACTGTTTCTTGTCCTGCCTTCAGGTGCTTTGGAAAATAGCTTGACTCCCTCTTCTTTGTGGCAGCCCCTGAGATATCGGCACTTCTGTTATTGTGCTCTAATCAGTCTTCACCCTCTTCTATATGAACAAGTGATTTCTCCATTCTCATTATGAGGATGAAATGAAGACAATCATGCTGATTCCTACTCATTTTGGTTTCTTAATGTACCAGTGGTACAAATAATTTTTTTCTTGCTGTTTCCTTCTCAGGCTCCGAGGTTAGCTGTTCACTTAAGAGAGAAAATTTGGGTGATGGTTTTTTAATAGTTAGATTTCTATCATAACTTTATCTCAGGAGCTTAACTCTCTCTTCCTCATTTTTTTCCACTTTGTCACAGAACTTTACTGCCAAATTCATGTTAGGTCCCCCTGTTGATATGATCATGAACTCACTCTCTAGAACTCAAGTGCCTTAGAGTCCGCCTGGGGATCTGCAGTTTTGCGTAGTAGAAGACATTTATTCTATCACCCACAATAAACAAATAAGCATGTATGTGTCTCTATGTATATAATGTATTCATTTTCACATTTTCTGCTTATATTTTTGCAAGTTCCAATTTCCCACAAGAAACAAAATATCATATGGAAGTTATAAAAGGCAACAAAAATAAATATATCACAGACGTGTTTCCTTATCTGCATATTTTGCATAAACAGAGAATAAACAGAAAATATTTGGGCAGGAGTTTCACATGGAATATTTCTATCTCCTCAATTGCCGATTGCATTAGCATAAATTAGAAAATATGTACATAAAATCATAACTTAGATTTTATTGCATACTTTTCTAGCTAGGATTTATTCCATCCATAATGATCATATTACATTGGTTCGAGGACTTTATAACCGTTGATTTCTGCAAGAAGACTATTATCTGGTCTGCTTGATCCAAATGAATCAGGAACAGCTTTTCTTAGTTTATTTCATTTTTAAAAGCCTCACTTTTATGTAGCCTTACTTCTTTGAGTTAGGTAGAAAAGAACATAGGTTGGAAATATGACCGTCTCTTAAATATACAAATTAAGGCTTAAATTCAAATTCACAACCGAGATCCTGAAGGAATAGGTGTTCTTTATTCTGCTGTCTGTAGTCTTTTATAATTCTCCTAATTCTTCTCCAGGAAGATTAATAATGAAATATACATCATTTTCTAACACATTTACAGCATAACTCTATTCATTTATAGATTTAATTTCAGTGCCACCTGATTATTTAGGTGCTGGATGGGTTGAACATATTATTTTTGTCTCTGGTAAATATTCACATATCCTTCCTTGGTTGATTCAATGTTTTTACTGTTGTCATCATTTGAAAATGTGAAAGGGAAAGTCAACAGGCAGTGAAATGGATAGACCATCAGAGCCAGAGGCACATTTTGTCCCAGGCTCTCAAAAACACCTAACAGTCCTTACCAATGATGCCACAGTATCTATGTGCAAGTCTCAGTTAAATAGGTCTTACAGCATGGAATGGGACAACTCGCCACAGCCAAATTGCCCCAGCCAGCTTGCCACGGTCAACTCGCAATGGCCAATTTGCCATGGCCAAGTCACCAAGGCCAACTCCCGTGGGACAACTCATTGTGGGACAATTCAACAATTCAATTTCATTATTTAAAATAATTAAAACATAATTTTTATTTTTGTCATTCGCATTTCATGCTGTCCCTCTTTTGGCATCCTTTCTTTAATGATTCTGTTCCACTATTTCTTTGATATTAGTGTAACTCTTGTCCCATGGCGAGTTGTCCTGCAGTGAGTTGGCCCTGGAGAATCTCTAACAAAATGAAATACAATGGTCAAAAAAGTAAGGTTCTACATTTAGAAAAACCCAATACACCGGTATAGTATAGGTGGTACCTTGCTCAATAGTAGCAACTGTAAGCGGGATCTCAGTCCTAGTGGACAATCACTTAGATATGAGCCAGCAGTGTGATGCAGCTGCCAAAAAAGCCAACACAGTGCTAGGCTGCATTAACAGAGGGACCATGTGAAGTGTTAATACCACTTTACAATGCCTTGGTAAGGCCACACTTGGAATACTGCATCCAGTTTTGGTCACCACAATGTAAAAAAAGATGTTGAGACTCTAGAAAGAGTACAGAGAAGAGCAACAAAGATGATTAGAGGACTGGAGACTAAAACATATAAGGAACGGTTGCTGGAATTGGGTATGTCTAGTTTAATGAAGAGAAGGATGAGGGGGGACAGGATAGCAGTGTTCCAATCTCTCAGGGGCTGCCACAAAGAAGAGGGAGTCAAGCTATTCTCCAAAGCACCTGAATGCAGGAAAGGAAGCAATGGATGGAAACTAACCAAAGAGAGAAGCAACCTAGAACTAAGAAGAAACTTCCTGACAGTTAGAACAATTAACCAGTGGAACAACCTGCCTCCAGAAGCAGTGAATGCTCCAACACTGGAAGTNATAATAATAATAATAATAATAATAATAATAATAATAATAATAATAATAATAATAATAATAATAATAATAATAATAATAATAATAATAATAATAATAATAAAGTTGGAAGGGACCTTGAAGGTCATCAAGTCCAACCCCCTGCTCAGGCAGGAAATCCTATACCATTTCGGACAAATGGCTGTCCAGTCTCTTCTTAAAAACTTCCAGTGTTGGAGCATTCACCACTTCTGGAGGCAGGTTGTTCCACTGGTTAATTGTTCTAACTGTCAGGAAGTTTCTTCTTAGTTCTAGGTTGCTTCTCTCCTTGGTTAGTTTCCACCCGTTGCTTCTTGTCCTGCCTCCAGGCGCTTTGGAAAATAGTTTTAAAGAGGAGACTGGAGGTTGGACTAGAAGACTTCCAATGTCCCTTCCAACTACTACTACTACTACTACTACTACTACTACTACTACTACTACTACTACTTCTTCTTCTTCTTCTTCTTCTTCTTCTTCTTCTTCTTCTTCTTCTTCTTCTTCTTCTTCTTCTCCTCCTCCTCCTTCCCCTCCCCCCCTCCTCCTCCTCCTCCTTCGTCGTCGTCGTCGTCGTCGTCATCATCATCATCATCATCATCATCATCATCATCATCATCATTATTATTATTATTATTATTATTATTATTACTATTACTATTTGTCCCACAGCAAGTTGGTTGTGGTTGTGGCTATGGCGAGTTGTCATAGACCCCTTACGGCATGTCTTGGTAAACTGGGCACTTAGTTGCAGCTTAGTAGATAATACAAAACTATCATTTAAACTTATATTTGTAATTTTTATTTTGCTTCAGCAAACAGCAGCATCATAAACATGACAACTATTTCTTTAATTCTTTCAACCATGTGATTTTCCACCTGTGCAAGATAGAAGTGTTATTATTACATGTTTTGATAAATAAAATTTAAAATATGAAAGTGCCTGCGATGGCTATTTACTACAGAATTAATATCCAGCCATCCAGAAATTAATATAGAAATGCTCATGCTTCATAACATCAGAAGATTTAAACTATGTGTTGACACTACGCAAAATGGATTAATAAATTATGAGAGATCTAATGACTCTAATACTGAATTGGCTTAGAATGGTTGGTAAAGAGTTTAGAATAAAAATGGTGATACTATACTTCAGAAATCAAAGTCTAAAAAGAGAACTACCTGTTTTTTCTTTTGCTCCAAACTTTTCTTTATGCCCTACTATATTGTAATGTAATATCAATTCAGTTTAAATAATCTTGTATGTAGCCCAATTGTATTCAAAGTAAATCAGTTTTTATTTTAGATATATTTCTAAAAACATAAGCGTTGACATGAAGTGAATAGTTAGTGGAGTTGTAAAGTATTTAATTGATTCTGACGAATGCTAAAGGAAAGAAACCGAGCTGGAGGATTTGGGGGATTAAAAGACCTATTTGAACTAAGAATTTCACAGGATAGTTTTTTCTTTAAATTGTGGGATCCCTTTAAACCACATACACCATTTACGCCCCTTTATACAAGTTATATCCTATTTCCCACTGAATGAATTAGCAACTATGTTAACTCACCAGGTTTTTTTGGGTGGTCACACAAGGGAAAAAAATCTATTGTTATATTACTTGCAGGTGCAAGAAAAATGTGTTCTGTTGATGCTGTGATAGCAAGTTACAAAGCTGCTTGCCTGCCTGCCCAAAGCCATCGGTTTAGCACACTGAAAGATGCTGAGAACCAGATTGTGACAAGAGGCTGTGATTAGAGATGTGTGTCAGTATGCAGAAACAATTATTCAGCTGGTTGACAAATGTAGCTCTCCTTTGTGAACCAACTTTAAACTCCACCCAGATGTTGACAACTATTATGTGTGTTTAACGGGATAACATGTAGCACCTTGGCATAGTCCAGTCATTCTAGTTTAATTTCTAGATGCATGCTGGCTGGGGAATGCTGGGAGTTGATATCCACAAAACTTAAAGTTGCCAAGTCTGGAGACCTCTGCAGTAGACTAAGAGAAGGAAGAAGAGCCCAGCTAAGTATAAGAGAACAATGCAGTTATTTTGTTTTCATAAAATATAACACAAGCTTTGTTAGATGAATATTTCATTACTCTATAGTATTTCTAGGTATATAATTCACTCAAGCAAAAGAACAGAACTGTTATCATTGTTCCTGCCTTGTGATATTTGTAACATTACAGAAGCACAATATGTTTTGCTAATAAGCACCCATGATCAGTGCGGATATCAACTATAATTGAATAGTGAATAATAATCTACACAGCCAGTTAATAAAATCTAAAGCCAGTGGAGAGATTTACAAAATGATTAATAGTGTAGAGAAATCAATGGTCAATATATGCCTTTGGAAAATGAATAGGAACAAGTTCCCCTCTTTTTCATTTTCCTAAAAAAATTACATCAAATGAAATTGTACAACCAAAACAAAGTTTTCCATGCAAGACAGTAATATAACAATCAAACTCAGTGTCAGAGAGGCAGCACCGTTATGAAATTTATGAAAGCTAGCTGAAAACAAAACTAAAACCAAATAAATAAGTTCATAAATGACTTAGATGAGGGAATAGAAGGGGACTCATCAAATTTGCAGATGACACTAAACTGGCAGGAATAGCCAACACCCCAGAAGACAAGCTCAGGATCCAAAAAGATCTTGACAAATTTGAACAATGGGCCCTAGCCAACAAAATGAACTTTAATGTGAAGAAAAGCAAAAATTTACATTTAGGCAGGAAAAAATCAAACACACAAGTACAGATTAGGTGAGACCTGGCTTAAAAACAGTAACTGTGAGAGGGACCTTGGAGCCCTAGTGGACGATCACTTGACTATGAGCCAGCAATGTGCAGCAGCAGCCAAAAAAGCTAATACAGTTCTGGGTTGTATAAAGATCATGTGAAGTATTAGTACTGCTTTATAAAACCTTAGTAAGACCACATCTGAAATACTGCAACCAATTTTGGTCACCATACTACAAAAAAGATGTTGAGAGTTTGGAAAAAATTCAGAGAAGAAAACTAAGATGATCAAAGGCTTGGAGACTAAAACATATGAAGAACGGCTGCAGGATTTGGGTCTGGGTAGTCTAAAGAAAAGAAGAAATAGGGATGACATGATAGCAGTATTCCAGTATTTGAGGGGCTGCCACAAAGAAGAGGGCGTCAAACTATTCTCCAAACCACCAGAGGGCAGGACAAGAAACAATGATTGGAAACTGATCAAAGAGAGAAGCAACCTGGAATTAAGGAGAAACTTCCTAACAGTGAGGACAATCAACCAGTGGAACAGCTTGCCTTCAGAAATCGTGTGCGCCCCGTCACTGGAGGTTTTTAAGAAGAGAGTAGACAGTCACTTGTCTGAAATGGTATAGGGTCTCCTGCTTGAGCGGGGGGCTGGACTAGAACAGGGCTTTTCAACCTTTTCATCCATTGTACCACTTTTAGGATATGGCAACATCCGAGTACCACCAGTCGCCTAGCAAGGTGTCAAAAACATGATGACCCTCCCCCCAAAAAGGAAAAAAAGTGATAAAGTACAGGTAGTCCTCGACTTACAACAGTTCACTTAGTGACTGTTCAAACTTACAATGGCACTGAAAAAAGTGCCCCCCAAGCCACAGCCGAGCAAGACACCTGCCTGCCCGCCCGGTGGCGCTCTTCCTCCTGTCCGAGGTTTTCATTGTTGTGAGCATTTCTGTTGAGGATTGGCAGCAGGGGTGGGATGGGGGTGTGTTTGGTTTTTATTCTCCCCTGGGACACTGTGACCGTCATAAATATGAATCAGTTGCTAAGCATCTGAATGTAAATCACAAGACCCTGGAGATGCTGCAACATTCCAGCTGATTGGTGCTTCTTCAGGGCTCAGCAGAAGCACCAGGATCAGCACCGAGCTCCAGCTGGAGCCTGGCGCTGATCCTGGCGCTTCCACTGAGCCCTGACAGTCCCGAAGAAGCGCCGATCAGCTGGAAAGCGGCACTGATCCTGGCGCTTCCGCTGAGCCCTGACAGCCTTGCAGCTCCAGCCATCTCTCGCTCAGGCTTGTGCGGTGCTGCCACCGGTTCAGCTCATTCCCCTCCCCCGCTACCACTTTTCTAGGATGGTCGCGTACCACTTGCCAGGTGCCAATGTACCAAGACCTCCATGGTCCCTTCTAGCTCTATTCTATTCGAAATAAAAGATTGCTCCAAGAAGCTTCTGGGCCTTCCAGTTGTCTTTCCACTGTAGATTATAGAAGCGGTCTTCCTAGGTCCCTGGAGCAGCTGAACTATCTAGCTTGAACTTGAGAGCTAATCCCCAATGGCAGAAGAACTAAGGGAAATGGAAACTGGGCAGACCCAAACAGCATCTCAGGATAGGGTCCTCTAGCCTCTTTTCCCATATTCCATGAAGTGCTGGAAATTGTCTCCCACTAGGCCTTGATAACTGGGAGAGAGGATTACAGAGAGAGAGAGGTAGCGCTCAACTAATAGCCAGAACTGAGACTGGAACGTCCATTGCTAACTGATGAGGTTGTTAAGTGAATCATAGTTGAATTTATGACCTTTTTTGCCGCAGTTAATCAAATCACGACAATAACTAAGTGACCCACATGGTTGTTACGTGATTCTGGCTTCCCCCATTACTTTGCTGGTTGAAAATCCCCTGAGAAGGTTATAAATGGCAATCATGTGACCCCAGGACACTGCCACCATCATAAACCCATGCCAGTTGCCAAGTGTTCAAATTTTGATTGTGTGACTGCAGAAATATGATGGCTGTGTGAGCTCAGGCCAGGAGTTACTTTTAAGCGCCATCGTAACTTGAACTGTTATTAAACGTGAGGTAGTAAGTCAAGGACTACCTGTACATCCGCCCCCTCCCTTCCTCTACTGTTCCACTCCAGACCTATTTATTATCCATCTTTTTCTGCAGTCTGGTTACATAGCTTTCTTTCTACTTTTTTCTTCTTAGTCCTTTCTCTCCCCAAATCTATCTGGTATACACAGGGTGGCTTTTCAGTCTCCTTTTCTTTCTTTTTGAACTTCTGACTTCAAAAATAAGACATATGTACTAATATCCTGCCCCCCCCGCTCATTTATCCAAAGCACACATTCTGTCTGTGACAAAGAAGAGGTCTTACCGAGTACAGATTTGCTCTCTTTTCAGTAAACTAAAGTGTCTGTTCTATTCTTTACAGGCCCTAGAGCTGTGGTGGTGAACCTATTGCACGCGTGCCACAGGTGGCACGCAGAGCCCTCTCTGTGGGCACGTGCGCCGTCACCCCAGTCCTAGGCCTTCAGCTGAGTTTTATAAAACCTTTTCGCTTTAGGCCTCTGCCACCGTTCATTCAATCAATCAATTTCAACTTCTCGCAGGAAAAAAAAAGATCTCGCAAAGTTGGAATTAATTGATTTAACTTTTTAGTCCCACCCAGTCTGCCGTTACCACCGCAGCCATGCCCACCCAATGGGCCACACCCACCCAATGGGCCACACCCACCCAATGGGCCACGCCCACCCAGCACCAGACAATACATACAGTAAGTGGGTTTTGGGTTGCAGTTTGGGCACTCGGTCTCTAAAAGGTTTGCCATCACTGCCCTAGAGATTGCTCTTCTTCCCATACTTCTTATATCCCATTTCATCACTTGAAGGATGTTTCCCCAAGAGGCACTC
>NW_015396229.1:0-2562 GCF_001527695.2 Protobothrops mucrosquamatus
CAGCCAAACGCCGCAGCATGATACCGTGGTCCACCGTATCAAAAGCCGCTGAGAGGTCCAAAAGAACTAGGACAGAGGAACAACCCCTGTCCCGGGCCCTCCAGAGATCATTCACCAATGTGACCAATGCCGTTTCCGTGCTGTATCCCGGCCTGAAGCCCGACTGGAGCGGGTCTAGATAGACTGTTTCCTCCAGGTGTCGGGGGAGCTGCCGCGCAACCACACTCTCCACAACCTTCGCCACAAAGCGAAGGTTGGAGACCGGACGATAGTTAGCTAATACATCTGGGTCCAGGGAAGGCTTCTTAAGGAGGGGCCTCACCACCGCTTCCTTCAAGGCTACAGGGAAGACACCCTCCCGCAAAGAAGCGTTTATAATTCCCTGGAGCCAGGCTCGTGTACCCTCCCGGGCAGCCAGTACCAGCCAGGAGGGGCACGGATCTAGTAAACATGTGGTTGCATTCAGCCTCCCGAGAATCCTGTCCACATCCTCAGGAGCCACAGAGTCAAACTCCTCCCATATAACAGTCTCAAGACTTACTCCTGTCTCCTCCCCCGGGGCCACCCAGTCAGAGTCGAGACCTTCTTGGATCCGAGCGACTTTGTCATACAGATATTGAGCAAAATCCTCGGCCCTCCCCCCCAGGGGATCCTCCCCCCCCCCTCAACTGGAGGAGGGAGCGAGTCACCCTGAAGAGGGTGGCCGGGCGATTATCTGATGACGCAATGAGGGTGGAGTAGTAGTTAGACCTCGCCACCCTCATCGCCACTAGGTAGGATCTAACCTGTATCCTTGCCTGTGTTCGGTCGAATTCGGTTCGGCTCACCCTCCAACTGCTCTCTAGGTGTCTTTTCCGGCGCTTCATCTCTCTCAGCTCCTCGGTAAACCAGGGAGCCAATTGAGATCTGCGCCGGGTCAGAGGCCGCAAAGGCACGACTCGGTCCAATGCTGCGGCAGCGGCCACTTCCCAGGCCGCCGCCAGATTTTCAACCGAGTCGTGAGCTAGGTCTGCCGGATATGGCCCAAGCTCCGTCCTTTTATTATGGCAACTAACCAGAACTTCTAGGCTACTTTATGTATTGTATGGGCTTCCATTCTTATATTTCTGGAATGAGAGGCCAGCTTGAATTGGGCTATGACACAACCCTGGGCTTCTACTTGGATAGGCCATCCTAACTGATGGTCACAACAGTGTCTTCACTGTCAAAATTGCAAGATGGCAAAATGCCGTGAGCCCTCCTTGACACATCAGTTGACATCTCATGAGCATTTAAAAAGAGAGTTTGCATCACAATACTATGTTTGCCAACTTCCGTGTTGGGTTCCTCTCCATGATTGCTGCTAGTATAATAAAAGTTTTGCCTGACCTACTTACAAAAGTTAGGTAGGAAAAATAAAATAAGAGGACAATTTAGTTGATCATAAAACGCAAGGAGTTCTAATAGCATGATAAAATGTACCAGCTGCACAATGGCTGAGAATGTAGCCAGCCAAAAGTTACTAGACTCATAAAAACCAAGCAACAGAATCCTTGGCCTACTGAAAGGGGTGGATATTGTTAAGTAAAAGAGTCTGTGAACAGCAGAACTTCAGTTATCTATCCTTGCACCCATAACAAAAATGAAATCACATATACAGTACTGTAAGGCCAGAACTGAAGAAGAATTAACATGAAATGATGCAAGGGTGTAGTTCAGGGGGTTTTTTTGGTTCAGAATCTGAATTTTCCAATGGTAAAACCTTATGCTGTTTCTACATTTTGAATACATTGACATAAATACATGACTCTACATAAAACTCGCACTATCCTCCTGTAGGAGGAATAGATAGATGTGAAGGACAGGTACAGACACAAATGGATAGTTAAGATCAGTGGTGGGATTCAAATATGTGAACAACCAGTTCTCTGTGTGGATGCCGCTTCCGGAAGTCCATTCTGGCCCTGGGCAACAAAACGTTAGCTACCGGTTCTGCTGAAGTGGTGTGAACCGGCTGAATCCCACCACTGGTAAAGACTGCAGAAAAAAACACTGCAACCAGCCTACCTTCCATTGAGGTTCTGCACCACTCCTGCGAGTCCCCTGGACTGCAAGGCCATCAAACCGGTCAGTCCTAGAGGAGATCATCCCCGACTGCTCTTTAGAAGGCCAGATCCTGAAGTGGAAACTCAAGTACTTTGGCCAACTAATGAGAAGGAAGGACTCACTGGAGAAGAGCCTAATGCTGGGAAAGATGGACGGCAATAGAAGAAGGGGACGACAGAGAATGAGGTGGCTGGATGGAGTCCCTGAAGCAGTAGGCGTGAGCTTAAATGGACTCCAGAAGATGGTAGAGGACAGGAAGGCCTGGAGGAACATTGTCTATGGGGTTACGATCGGTCGGACACGACTTCGCAACCAACAACAACAACACTATACCAGCCAGAAAGAGGGCTGTGAAAAATATCTACAATCCCCTCACATGGCATTTTATGATTATACTACTTTGTGGTTTGTATGTACATTGAGACCTTATTCATTGGAGACAAATTCCTTGTGTGTCCAATCACACTTGGCCAATGA
>NW_015396229.1:5946-8554 GCF_001527695.2 Protobothrops mucrosquamatus
TTTTTAAGAAGAGACTGGACAGCCGTTTGTCTGAAATGGTGTAGGGTTCCTGCCTGGGCAGGGGGTTGGACTCGATGACCTCCAAGGTCCCTTCCAACTTTATTATTATTATTATTATTATTATTATTATTATTATTATTATTATTATTATTATTATTATTATTATTATTATTATTATTATTATTATTATTATTATTATGGCAGGACAAGAAGCAGTGGATGGAAAGTAATCAAGGAGGGGAACCAACCTAGAACTAAGGAGAAATTAATAGTGGAACAACTTGCCTCCAGAGCTTGTGGGTCCTCCAACCCTGGAAGTTTTTAAGAAGAGATTGGACAACCATTTGTCTGAAATGGAACAGGGTCTCCTGTTTGAGCAATTGGTTGGACTAGAAGACCTCCAAGGTCCCCTCCAGTTTCACAGCATTATAGTAGAGGTGGGGGGACAGAATCTCCTTTTCTTCTCAAAATGTCCCGCTCTTGTTATAAAGAATACCTTTTCAATGTCTCAGGAAGGAGTTAGAGCAGTGGTTCTCAACCTGTGGGTCGGGACCCCATTTGGGGTCGATCGACCATTTCATGGGGGTCGCCAAGCAAGGCTGTCCGCCATTTTTTTGTCCGCCATTTTTTCCCCTTTTCCGGCGGGTGCCTTACCTCCCTTGGGCTGGGCCAGCTGGTGGTCGGCCTGCTCCATCTCTGCCGCTTGCCAGATACGCCTCAGCTGGCGCAGGGGGCGGAACCACGCATGTGCGGCGCTCCCGGGCAGGGAAAGTCCTTGACTTACGACCGGCTGGGTAGTCTTCGACTTACGACCGGTTTAGTCCTCGACTTAACGACCAGTTTAGTCCTTGACTTACGACCGGTTTAGTCCTCGACTTACGACCGGTTGGGGTCGCGGCATTAAAAAGGTTGAGAACCACTGAGTTAGAGAGAAGGAAGAATGAATTACATTTGGAGGGAGAAATTAATTCTTCTTTCCCCACTGTAAACTCTGTGAAGGTCACTCCATACATTGGGACAGTGGTGGGATTCAAATAGGTAAACAACCGGTTCTCTGTGTGGATGCCGCTTCCGGAAGTCCATCCTGGGCCTGGCCAACAAAAAAATTAGCTACCGGTTCTGCCGAAGTGGTGTGAACTGGCTGGATCCCACCACTGCATTGGGACCACCAAGAACGTTTCCAGGGAAATCTGCAATAATGTTGAGATCATGGTGTGTGCCAATACAACAGATACAAACACATCCACAAACCACATTTCCTGCATGCGTGCTATTGGCCATTTTTAGATAACACCACTCCTTATGCCTCCGTATGAAAACTTCATGTGATTTATTTGAAAAAGAAAGCTTTCCGCCCCCCCCCTACAACATGAACATGAGAAACTGCTTGTGCTGAATCAGACCCTTTGTTCGTGTCATGTTAGTTCCCAGAGAGTCATTTTCCTAAAAAAATTTTTCCAGGAAAGAGTAAATCTTCAATGAGGTTTCTTATATGCGTCTATTGTTTGGGGGCAATACCACTGCTTTTGGTCAATCCGAAAAGTTGCAAGACTCACATTTTATACTATATCAAAACACCTGGAACTGCATGCTTGTTGCTTAGAACTGCATATTTATGTCCGGTTGTAGCTTTTATTTTTTTCTTTTAAGGCCCAATACCATAAGAGAACAGATGTTCAGTTCTGGGGAAGCAGGAGCTGGCAAGCTGGCAACTGACCATGCATCATGCAGGATATCTAGGACAACTCACCACGGCCAATTTGTTGTTGCCAACTTGTTGTTGCCAACTTACCACGGGACGACTCGCCACCAGACAAGAGTTACACTAATATCAAAGAAAGGTGGAATAGAATCATTAAGGAAAGAATGAAAGAGGAGGGACAACATTAACAGAGGGATAGAATCAAGATCACGTGAAGTATTAATACCACTTTACAATGCCTTGGTAAGGCCCCACTTGGAATACTGCATCCAGTTTTGGTCACCACGATGTAAAAAAGATGTTGAGACTCTAGAAAGAGTACAGAGAAGAGCAACAAAGATGATTAGGGGACTGGAGGCTAAAACATATAAGGAACGGTTGCTGGAATTGGGTATGTCTAGTTTAAGGAAGAGAAGGACGAGAGGGACATGATAGCAGTCTTCCAGTATCTCAGGGGCTGCCCCAAAGAAGAGGGAGTCAAGCTATTCTCCAAAGCGCCTGAAGGCAGGATGAGAAGCAATGGATGGAAACTAACCAAAGAGAGAAGCAACCTAGAACTAAGGAGAAACTTTCTGACAGTGAGAACAATTAACCAGTGGAACAACCTGCCTCCAGAAGCGGTGAATGCGCCAACACTGGAAGTTTTTAAGAAGAGACTGGACAGCCATTTGTCCGAAATGGTATAGGGTTTCCTGCCTGAGCAGGAGGTTGGACTCGATGACCTCCGAGGTCCCTTCCAACTTTATCATTATTATTATTATAGAATCATTAAGGAAAGAATGAAAGAGGAGGGACAACATGAAACGTGAATGACAAAAATTAAAATAAGTTTTTAATTATTTTAAATAATTGAATTGTTGAATTATCCATGGTGAGTTGGCTGTGGTGAGTTGTCCCATTTGGTCA
>NW_015396230.1:0-2577 GCF_001527695.2 Protobothrops mucrosquamatus
TCCATGTGATATACTGAAGAAGAACTGACAGCTGATCTACAAAGGTAATTCAGAAATAAACCTCCTTCTGGTTATCAATGACAGACACTCGTAGATACAGAACTTTTATTATACACATTAGAAAACTACAACATTACATTATAATCATCATTCAAATTGAGGCACTTGTCATAATGTCTTACAAGGTTTGAAATTCCTTAGTAGCAGTCGCTTTGTGCCAAAACTGGGCTATGGGGGGGGGGGGTTTTGATCAAAAACATTCCAACAGAACTGCTTCTAAAGTGTGTGTCTAGCGGTGTATGGGCAAGCATTATCATGAACAAACATCACACCAGAAGTGGTGCCATAGAAAATCCCGCCAAATGTGAAGATGCCAAAGGAGTACTGCTACTGAAGTTCATGGAGTGTGGTTCACCATCAATTCAGAAGTCTACTGTGAAATGTTACAAAAACTCAGATGAGACATCCATAACAAGCGTTGGGGCATGCTGACCTCTAGTGTGGTGTTGGTTCACGATAATGCTCGCCCACACACCACTAGAACTTTTGAAGCAATTCTGTTGGGATGTTTTTGATCACCCCACTCTATAGCCCAGATTTGGCACTGAGTGACTACTATTAAGGAATTTCAAACCTTGTAAGATGTTATGACAAGTGCTTCAATTTGAATGGGGATTATGTCGAAAAGTAATGTAATGCAGTTTTCTAATGTGTATAATAAGTGTTCTATATCTGTGAGAGTCTGTCATTGATAACCAAACAAAGGTTTATTTCTGAATTGCCCTCGTGGCTATCTTAGAACAATATTTTCACAAATGGAGACTTCAGCCAAACCCAAGTAAGAGGTAACATGCTTCTGCCTCAACCACAAGTTGGCCAACCGTAAACTAAATGTACAGTTTGAGGATTCTCTTTTTGTTCATAACAAATATCTGAAATACCTCAATAGAACATTGTCCTTCAGAAAACATCTCAAGAAGACTGCAGCCAAACTGAGACCAAGGAATAACATCCTGTGGTTATACTTGGGGTTTCTCAATTTCCACCTTGTGATCTTCAGCTCTTGGCCCCATCTTTTCAATAGCAGAATATTGTTCCCTGGTCTGGATAAATAGTAACCATACCAGACTGATCAAAACACAGCTGAATCACACTACATGCATCATATTGGACACAATAAGATTTAACCTGGTTGTCAGTTTTAAGTCTTATTCCTCTACCAACTATGAAGTGAAAATGCTCTACCATGAGAGTATAAGGAAATAATTAGTAATACCTGCCAATCAGTGCAGATATTATTGATGCTATAAACAGCAGGCTTCACTTCAGACATCCACCTATTAGGACACCCAGAAACATGCTGGTAAAAATTTCAATCTGCTTCCGGTCTGGATGCAAGAATGGTCCTCTATTGCTCTTCCAGAGTGTCATAACAGTCTCTGCTTTACAGCTGAACTGAAAGGATTCAATCTATCCTATAGGAGCTGAACAATCCTCAATAGAACTAAATATGGCAGGTGGGCTTAGCTTCCTTTGTGAATGGGGAAAGCTATCCTCTTTGGACTGTAGCAGACAGAGCAATATATAGCAATGGAACAGAAACCCCAGAGACTTTCTGTATACAGACTATATAAATACCTTTGAATTTGTAAATAGAGTCATTTCATATTTGCTCATTGAGAATGCATTTGTGATGTGCTTTTAAATATTTTTGTTAAGTAAAATAAATAAATATGATAAATAAATAAATAAATATTGACATGGCCAGGAAAACAGAGAAGAATATTGGAAGGGAACAATTGGTTATATAGATGATATCAACTGGAAAATGTCATGTAAATCTGATCTGGCGGAGGGTGGTGCGATAGGTACGGTCAGTGGGAGGGGCAGATATGGCGGGAGCAGAGGACCATATCGGGTTTTGGGAGCACGCACACGCTGCTTACAAGCTTGTGGGTGCTCCGATCCTCAGAGCTGTACTCGACTTCCAGGGACCTCAGATCCTCAGGCCCGGGACCATCGGCTGATGCTGTGCAATGCCAGGTCCGTGGTGAATAAGGCCCCCCTCATCCAAGAACTTATTCATGAGGGGGGAGCGGATCTGGCAGGTATCACCGAGACCTGGTTGGGCATAGAAGGGGGAGTTCCCCTTGTTGATCTGTGCCCACCAGGTTTCCAGGCATTCCATCAGCCGAGGGCCCGGGGTAGGGGCGGGGGGGTAGCGGTCATTATAAGGGAGAGCCTGTGTCCAAGGGAGGCCACTGTGCCTCAGATAGACGGTGCAGAGTTCCTCCTTGTGAAGTGGGGGCAAGGGGTGCAAGTGGGCCTGTTGATAATATACCTGGCCCCCTGCTATGTGTCAACGGCCCTGCCTGTGTTGGCTGACGTGATAGCCGGGGTGGCAGTTGAGACCCCTAGACTTATAGTTATGGGGGACCTCAACCTGCCGTCGGCGGGCGAAACGTCAGCGGTGGCTCGGGAGTTCTTGGCCTCCATGACGACCATGGACTTGACCCAATTAGTTCATGCACCCACTCACATGGGAGGACATACACTGGATCTAATTTTTGTCTCTGG
>NW_015396230.1:4457-8552 GCF_001527695.2 Protobothrops mucrosquamatus
GCACCCGGAGGCTCCAGCTAGTCCAAAATGCGGCCGCGCGGGCGGTGTTGGGAGGGACTCGTCGCTCCCATATAACACCGCTGCTGCGCGAGCTGCATTGGCTGCCTGTGGCCTTCCGGGTGCGCTTCAAGGTGTTGACCATCATCTTTAAAGCGCTCCATGGCATCGGACCCGGATACCTTCGAGACCGCCTCCTGCCACAGATTACCTCCCATCGACCTGTACGCTCCCACAGAGTGGGTCTCCTCAGGGTGCCATCGGCCAGACAGTGCCGGCTGGCGACCCCAAGGGGGAGGACCTTCTCTGTGGGAGCTCCCACCCTCCGGAATGAACTACCCCCAGAGATCAGGGTGATCCCTGATCTCCCTTCCTTCCGCCGCACCCTTAAGACATGGTTATTCCAGCTTGCAGGACTGGCCTAGGGAAATTTTTAGAGGGGGTTTTAATTATATTTTAATTAGATCATAGTTAAATATTTCCTTTTAATTAATTTTAATCCTGTAATTGTTATCTGTATATTTTTTAATCGATTGTTAGCCGCCCTGAGTCCGCAAGGAGAAGGGCGGGATATAAATTTAATAAAATAAATAAATAAATAAATAAATAAATGCTGAATTCTATTGGGGAATAGAAGACAGCTAAGACAATAGTATAATGTTCCTACTAAGTATCAGACAAAGAGTGATGCACAGAATGTGAAAATGCCCAATAAGAAGTGTGCAAATATAGGAAAGAATAGATCAAATTACTGACTCTAGTTTCCTAGTATCTCTATAGAAATGCTTCAAATATGGTAAAGAAACAGGTGTCATGGTTCTGATAGATGAAACTCTTCAAAAGAACTTCGAGGCATTGTTTACCTTAAAGAATCTTTTATTTGAAAAACAAAGTATGGGCACTACATAGTTGAAACCAGAAACTAAATTCCCTCCTCCAATAAACAGTCATAAATCACATTCCCCAATTAGCTTGAAGTGTGGGTTTTCTCCCCAGCTCTCCAGCCCGCCAAAACACTATCAGCTCTGGGCCCAATGTCCTTGGACTCCCACGATTAAGTTATTATTGTTATGACTAGCTGGACTCTCATCCCTATTCCCCCTCCCGGCAGCAGCTAATTCTAAAAGCAATAGAGAAAGTGGCTGCATTTCCATCTGTTGTCAAAGCAAGAACATGCGATGTTAGCAGCACTGACAACAGGAAGAATTAGATGTTTTAATGGAGGACAGCAAGCAAATTTAGTAGGCAATATTTAACTTAGTGGGATAAATATACTGTATATGAGCAAAATAGAGATTGAAATGTACAAATTATTCAATAGAAATAGTGACAAAATGGCATTATTTGTGAATGTAAACATGTATAATAATCCAGAAATTTGAAATTTGAGAACATTTGGGTAAAAATACAAGGAGAGAAAATAACAATGACATTACTGCTAAAACCGATGCCAGGCCTGACAGACAGTTTAGATAATGCCCTTCTAGATCAGATTATAGAACTTTCAAGGAGGATATGCATAGTAGTAATAATCATAATAACTTCCAATAAATCTATTGAGAAATCACAACAGTCAAGATTACAAGTCCCCCAAATTCCTCAGCAGTTTTGTTTTTTCATTTTCAGAAAGGTTAAAGAAGAAAATAAGAAATCAGATTTCCTAGATCTGATCCTAAACAATAGGGAAGAGCTAGTTGAAGCAGAAATTGCAGTGGGAACTTTTGAGGAAGTAATGATGTTATCTGGGGCTCAAGGTAGTACAGAATGAAAAATTGCTGCAAAGTTGAACATGCACAATAGAATTCAGCACAACTAATTTCAACAGTTCAGAAAAATAATAGGTATTTCAATACCATGTATTGAAATCAGCAGGTCACAATGAGGATCAAGGGATCCAGGGCTAGCCCAGGAAGTCATCATTGACAGAGAGATTTTGCTTGAAATAACTGTTAAAATGGACATCTATCCAAAATTAAATATTGATGTAATCAACAAAAACATCATGATCATCATGATCATCATGATCATCATGATAATAATAATAATAATAATAATAATAATAATAATAATAATAATAATAATAATAATAATAATAATAATAATAATAATAAAGTTGGAAGGGACCTTAGAGGTCATCAAGTCCAACCCCCTGCTCAGGCAAGTAACCCTATACCGTTTTGGACAAATGGCTGTCTAGTTTCTTCTTAAAAACTTCCAGTGTTGGAGCATTCACCGCTTCTGGAGGCAGGTTGTTCCACTGGTTAATTGTTCTAACTGTCAGGAACTGTCAGATATCTGCAGGAAGAAAATTAGAAATGGTAATGCACAAAAAGATCTTAGTCTCACAAGGAAAGTCAAAAACAACAAAATATTTTTGGGGCCACATCAGTAGTAAAATGAAGAAAAAACAATGGGTGAGCCTACAGTGTTTCTCAACCTTGACAATTTTAACGCATGTGGACTTCAACTCCCAGAATTCCACAGCCAGCATTGCTGGCTGTGGAATTCTGGGAGTTGAAGTCCACATGCCTTAAAATTGTCAAGGTTGAGAAACACTGTGCTAGAAGAATAGAGGAGGGTAGTTACAAGTGATGGAGAGAGGGTAGAATTCCTTAACTCCTAACTTTGTTTTGGATATTCTTCCCAAATAGAACCAAACAGAATTATTGACAAAAAAGAAAGTGTCAATTCAAACAAAGTAAAAAGGAAAATAGGGAAACATTTAGCTACCATTAATCACTTTACATCTCCAAACAGGATCAATTCCATCTGAGACTCTTGAAGGAATTGCTGATGTCCTCCCAGAATGCTTTTCTGTCATCTGAGAAAACATGAAGGGCAGATGCAGGGCCAAATGACTGGAGAAGGGCAAATGTTTCTGCCTTCAAAAATTATAGGCCAGTCAGCTTGATAGTGATGCTTGTCAGTGTCAGACACAAATCAGGAACAGACTACAAAGCAGTTACCTTCAGAGTAATTAAAATGCCAAACTTCAATGTGACCTCCTTTTCTGATAAAGCAGTATAGTTGACCATGAAAATGTGGTGAAGATAATGTACCTTGACTTCAGCCACTATTCAGCAAAGCCTCCTATGACATTCTAGTTAAAAAGATGGGAAAAAAAGAATGCTGGACCATGTGACCATCAGATGGATATAGAGCGGCTTGAAAATTGTACCTCATGTGTATACATCTATGGCTTCATGCCAAGATGAAAGGAAGAGTTGAATGGTTGTGCTGTCAATGCATTTATAAATGACATGGATGAAGCATTAGAAATATGTTTATTAAATTTGCTGTTGACAAAGAGATCTGGATGAAGATAAATACATTAGGGGACATAATAAAGATTCAGGAGGATCTTGACACGCTGGAATAATAGGCAGAAAGCAGGGAGGTGAAGTTCAACAGGAATAAATACAATGTACTCTATTTCAGGAAGGAAAAAAATCAAAAAGATCACACTAGAATAAATAACATGTAGAAAGGTTCTGAATGTCTTTGTGGATCATAAACTGAACATGAGCCAAGAGTGTAATATAGCCGCAAAAAAATAATAATCCCAATATAGCCCTAAACGACTTCAGCAGAATATAGTGTCATAATCAAGAGAGCTATCATTCTCCTATTGTGATCAGATTACCTTTAGATTAATGCAGCCACTTGAATATGTCCATAGGAGAGTAGACAATATTACAAAAGTTGGTTTATGATTGGAAACACTGATGGTGTGTGGCACAGAGAAAAGAGGACAGTAATAATATGATAGTGCTTTCAGTTATCTAAAAGGTTGTCATATAGAAGATGGGACAAAATTGTTCAAAGTTGTTCCAGCACAAGAAACAATGGGCTTCAGCTATAGTGAAATATATTTTGATTTGATGTTCGGAAATCATATATAATGGTAAAAGTCCCTCAATAATGGAACAGACTGTCAAAAAGTGATGGACTCATTGAAGGTATTAAAATAGAGGCTGGATGGTCATCTCTCGGGGACTCTAATTGTAGATTCCTGTCCTGAGCAAAGGGCTGGACCAAATGATCTGCAATATACCTTCCAGCCTTATATTAGATTATTCTAAGTATGTGAAATTATCT
>NW_015396231.1:0-3914 GCF_001527695.2 Protobothrops mucrosquamatus
CCCCCCCCCCAGCATCTCTGGCCAAAATGTGCTGCAATGAAAGAAATTAAGATATTGGACTGGGAATAGTCTTGAAGACGCTCGCCAAAGGATGGCATGAAAAATGGAAAGGCACACTCTGGAGCCTGGCAGAGCTGCCAACAAATTCATCCAGCCCTGTTACAGGAATGAAAAAGCAAAACAAAAATTCAACACTGACATATGGGTCATTCTGGTGAAAAGGGAGCAAAGAGGCTGATGTAATAATTCAGTGGGTTCAATGAGGAATGGCTTAAGATGTTTGCATTTTTCACTAGTGTTAGAAGTTCTGCTAGGAAAACCATTTTTTAAAAAAGAGATTGATCTTTGGGGTCTTGTTGCAATTTTTTCCCCAACATATAGTATTTTTCTGTTTCACGTCGATGTCTGGCACAAGAAACTAGGACATATAACAGAATAACAGAATAACTAAGTCAGATGGGACCTTGGAGATCTTCTAGTCCAACCCCCTGCTCAAGCAGGAAAGCCTATACTAGTTCAGACTAATAGTTGTCCAATCTCCAGTGTTGGAGCATTCACAACTTCTGGAGGCAGGTTGTTCCACTGATTAATTGTCCTCACTATCAGGAAATTTCTCCTTAGTTCCAGGTTGCTTCTCTCCTTGATTAGTCTCCATCCATTTCTTCCTGCCTTCAGGTGCTTTGGAGAATAGCTTGACTCCCTCTTCTTTCTGACAGCCCCCCAAATACTGGAACTATCATGTCACCACTAGGCCTTTTCATTAAACTAGACATACCCAATTCCTGCAACAATTCTTCGTATGTTTTAGCTTCCAGCTCAGTGGTGGGATTCAGCCGGTTCGCACCAGTTTGGCAGAACAGGTAGCTAATTTTTTATTGCCCAGGCCCAGAATGGACTTCTGGAAGTGGCATTCACACAGAGAACCAGTTGTTCACCACTGCTCCAGCCCCCTAATTATCTTTGTTGCTTTTCTCTTCACTCTGAGCCATGGTGGCGCAGTATTACAGGCTACTTCAGCTGACCCAGATTGTTGGGGACAAATATGTTGACTCTGTAAAACTGTAAAGCACTGTAAAGCTGTAAAGCACTGTGAAGCAGTATATAAGTCTAGAATAGAATAGAATAGAATAGAAAAGAAAAGAATAGAATAGAATAGAATAGAATAGAATAGAATAGAATAGAATAGAATAGAATAGAATAGAATAGAATAGAGCTGGAAAGGACCTTGGAGGTCTTCTAGTCCAGCCTCCTACTCAAGCTGGAGAACCTATACCATTTCAGACAAGTGACTGGATAGATAGATAGATAGATAGATAGATAGATAGATAGATGGATGGATGGATGGATGGATGGATGGATGGATGGATGGATGATAGATAGATAGATAGATAGATAGATAGATAGATAGATAGATAGATAGATAGATAGATAGATACTGTAGATAGATGGATGGATGGATGGATGGACGGACGGACGGACGGACAGGAACCGTGGTGACCCAGTGGTAGAATGCAGTATTGCAGGCAAACTCTGCCCACAGCCAGGAGTTTGATCCTGACCAGCTCAAGGTTGACTCAGCCTTCCATCCTTCCGAGGTCGGTAAAATGAGGACCCAGATTGCTGGGGGCAACATGCTGATTCTGTAAAACTGCTTAGAGAGAGCTGTAAAGCACTGTGAAGCGGTATATAAGTCTAAGGGCTCTTGCTATTGTAGAGTCTCAGCCTCTTTTTTAATATCATAAAACTGGATGCAATATTCAGTTATGGTGCAAGTGTGGAATATGTTAATTTGCAGTCAGGCTATGCCCACAATTGGGTCCAGATCCCTGTACCCTACTGCTATTAGCTCATCTGGTGGTGTTTCCTGTCTGGCTGGCCCTGAGTGGCCGACACTTAGCATAAGAACTTCCAAATGTGCTTCAGAGGACAAGACCTGCAGGGATAATGGCAAAACTCTGTTGCTAGGAAGTTTGTCTGCAATTCTGGTTCAGCAATCAAGGTAATGTAGGCCACATCGAAAGATAGAATTGTTTTCAGGCTTCCTTCCAAGGCAGTTGATAGCTATTTCATGTTGTCTTGAGAAGAATAGACTGCTTGACAATGTTGAATAACTCACTTATTGCTACGGGATAAAAACAGAATAAATGCATAGCCAATCAAAGTGCCGGAGTCGTGCAAGACCTTGTAAAGGATCACCTGCTGTTTCAAGCTTGGGAATAATGATCCCTCCACTCATATCCATATTTCCCCCCTCCCCCATCCCTGTCAAAAGTAAATGCTGCACATAGAACGGATTGTGGAAATCAGCAAAGCCCTGGGACAATCATCTTTCTCCAGGGACAAGTAACAAGTAGATGCAATAAATTGGGATGTATTGTAAAATGCAGATGTGAACATTCTGGGTTGTGGGAGATGAAGGGGCAACCTTGACTCTTTTATGACTGGTGGACTTATCTGTAACTTATTCTGTTTCCCAAAAAAGTAGCTGGGTCATTCCAAAATGGGTGATTAGATTAGATTGGATTAGATTAGAATTCTTTATTGGCCAAGTGTGACTGGACACACAAGGAATTGGTCTCCGGTGCAGAAGCGCTCAGTGTACATACAAGCAACAAGGGACAAACCATGATTGCGTAGTCATCATAAAAATACATTTTTATATTTCTCATATCATTAAAAAAAAATTACTATGTTACTTAAGGAGCCTATCCTTCTTAAACTAAAATTCATTTATATCCAAAATTTTATTTCTTTAATCCATATTCAAACAAGTGCTTAATCTTTAAATAGCGCTCCATGGCATCGGACCTGGATATCTCCGAGACCGCCTTCTGCCGCAGATTACCTCCCATCGGCCGGTACGCTCCCACAGAGTGGGTCTCCTCAGGGTGCCGTCAGCCAGACAGTGCCGGCTGGTGACCTCCAGGGGAAGAGCCTTCTCGGTGGGTGCCCCCACCCTCTGGAACGAACTACCCCCCGAGATCCGGACGATTCCGGATCTCCTTACTTTCCGCCGCGCCCTCAAGACATGGCTTTTTCAGCAAGCGGGCCTGGCCTAGGGAATTTTTAGTGGGGTTTTTAAGAGAAATTTTAATTATATAGGCCATAACAAATATTTCTTTTTAATTCGGTTTTAAATTAGGTATTTATTGTTGCATTGGTTTTATAAGGCTGTTAGCCGCCCTGAGTCCGGTAAGGAGAAGGGCGGGATATAAATTGAATTAATAAAATAAATAAATAAATAAAATATTCCATCTGATAAGTCCCATCATCTAATTCCTTAATTCTAACTTTAGCCTCCCCCCCCCAAACCTCTTTCCTAATCAATATGCTCCATTGAACCAAAAAGTCTTCCCATAGTTTTGTAGATATTGTTGTAAGTACAAGAGACAAGCCAAGCAAGGTGTTTTTGTGGGAATGTTTCGCCCCTTCGTATTCCTTGAAAATCTTTTTCTTTCTTTCTCTCTTAGTTTCTCTTATCATTTTTTGTCTCTCCCGTTCTTGTAATTCTCCTGACAGCTCTGTAATCCATAAGTCTGACAAGAAAAAAAGATTTGACAAAAAAAATGAAGAATTTCATTTTTAATGTGTGTCAGTGTGTCCATAGTAAAAAAATTACAATAAAAGTCATCTAATATATGGGAATGTCGTCAATACTTAAAATCTTGATATATATTTTTTTTGCCCTTTCTTGAGGTCTTCAACCACAAAATTCTTGAGTAGAGGAATGAGAGTAGAAACTAGAAATTTCAGAATTAATTAACGGCTTTGTCGCTGCCTCACAAACTCAGACTCATCTTTTAATCAGGTTGCCTCTGTAAGTGTCAGACATGGAAAATCAAATAGCTTTGTGAAGATGTTTTGTAGGGCGTGTAAAAATGTTGACTGTAACAAGTCTGGCAGACTGGAAAAAA